>NC_134400.1:7060473-7183855 GCF_050003625.1 Haematobia irritans
CAAATTTTGACAAAATTTTCTATAGAAATAAAATTTTGAGAAAATTTTCTATAAAAATAAAATGTTGACAAATTTTTTTATAGAAATAAAAAATTGACAAAATTTTATATAGAAATAAAATTTTGACAAAATTTTCTAAAGAAATAAAATTTTTACAAAACTTGCAATAGAAAGAAATTTTTGATAAGTTTTCTATAGAAATAAAAAATTGAAAAAATTTTCTATAGAAATAAAATTTTGAGAAAATTTTCTATAGCAATAAAATTTTGACAAAATTTTCTATAGAAATAAAATTTTGACAAAATTTTCTATAGAAATAAAATTTTGACAAAATGTTTATAGAAATAAAATTTTGATAAAATTTTCTATAGAAATAAAATTTTGACAACATTTTCTATAGAAATGAAATGTTGGCAAAGTTTTGTATAGAATAAAATTTTGACAAAATTTTATATAGAATAAAATTTTGATCAAAATTTCTATAGAAATAAAATTTGACAACATTTTCTAAAGAAATAAAATTTTGACAAAATTTTCTATAGAAATAAAAATTTGATTAAATTTTATATAGAAATAAAATGTTGTTAAATTTGACAAAAATTTCGATAGAAATAAAATTTTGATATAATTTTCTATCAAAATAAAATTTTGAAAAAATTTTCTATAGAAATAAAATTTTGACAAAATTTTCTATAGAAATAATATTTTGATAAAATTTTCTATAGAAATAAAATTTTGACAACAATTTATATAGAAATACAATTTTGACAAAATTTTCTATAGAAATGAAATTTTGACAAAATTTTCTATAGAAATTAATTTTTGACAAAATGTTCTATAGAAATAAAATTTTGACAAAATTTTCTATAGAAATAAAATTTTAACAAAATTTTCTATAGAAATAAAATTTTGATAAAATTTTCTATAGAAATAAAATTTTGACAAAATTTTCTATAGAAATAAAATTTTGACAAAATTTTGTATAGAATAAAATTTTGATAACATTTTCTATAGGAATAAAATGTTGACAACATTTTCTATAGAAAAATAATTTTGACAAAATTTTCTATAGAAATAAAATTTTGACAAAATTTTCTATAGAAATAAAATTTAAATTTTGATAAAATTTTCTATAGAAATAAAATTTTGACAAAATTTTCTATAGAAATAAAATTTTGACAAAATTTTGTATAGAATAAAATTTTTATAACATTTTCTATAGGAATAAAATGTTGACATTTTCTATAGAAAAATAATTTTGACAAAATTTTCTATAGAAATAAAATTTTGACTAAATTTTCTATAGAAATTAAATTTTGACAAAATGTTCTATAGAAATAAAATTTTGACAAAATTTTCTATAGAAATAAAATTTTGACAAAATTTTCTATAGAAATAAAATTTTGTCAAAATTTTCTATAGAAATAAAAATTTCACAAAAATTTCGATAGAAATAAAAATTTCACAAACATTTTAATAGAAATAAAATTTTGGCATAATTTTCTATAGAAATAAAATTTTGACAAAATTTTCTATAGAAATAAAATTTTGAAAAAAAAAATTCTATAGAAATAAAATTTTGACAACATTTTCTATAGAAATAAAATTTTAACAAAATTTTCTATAGAAATAAAATTTTGACAAAATTTTGTATAGGATAAAATTTTGATAAAATTTTCTATAGAAATAAAATGTTGACAAAATTTTCTATAGAAATAAAACTTTGACAAAAATTTCGATAGAAATAAAATTTTGATATAATTTTCTACAAAAATAAAATTTTGACAAATTTTTCTATAGAAATAAAATTTTGACAAAATTTTCTAAGAAAAAAAAAAATTTGACAAAATTTTCTGCAGAATACAATTTTGACAAAATTATCTATAGAAATTAAATTTTGATAAAATTTTCTATAGAAATTAAATTTTGACAAAATTTTCTATAGAAATTAAATTTTGACAAAATTTTCTGTAGAAATAAATTTTTAAAAAAATTTTCTGTAGAAATAAAATTAAAAAAAAAATTTCTATAGAAATAAAATTTTGAGAAAATTTTCTATCAAAATAAAATTTTGCCAAATTTTCTATAGAAATAAAATTTTGACAAAATTTTCTATAGAAATAAAATTTTGACAAAATTTTCTATAGAAATAAAATTTTGACAAAATTTTGTATAGAATAAAATTTTGATAACATTTTCTATAGGAATAAAATGTTGACAACATTTTCTATAGAAAAATAATTTTGACAAAATTTTCTATAGAAATAAAATTTTGACAAAATTTTCTATAGAAATAAAATTTAAATTTTGATAAAATTTTCTATAGAAATAAAATTTTGACAAAATTTTCTATAGAAATAAAATTTTGACAAAATTTTGTATAGAATAAAATTTTTATAACATTTTCTATAGGAATAAAATGTTGACATTTTCTATAGAAAAATAATTTTGACAAAATTTTCTATAGAAATAAAATTTTGACTAAATTTTCTATAGAAATTAAATTTTGACAAAATGTTCTATAGAAATAAAATTTTGACAAAATTTTCTATAGAAATAAAATTTTGACAAAATTTTCTATAGAAATAAAATTTTGTCAAAATTTTCTATAGAAATAAAAATTTCACAAAAATTTCGATAGAAATAAAAATTTCACAAACATTTTAATAGAAATAAAATTTTGGCATAATTTTCTATAGAAATAAAATTTTGACAAAATTTTCTATAAAAATAAAATTTTGAAAAAAAAAAATTCTATAGAAATAAAATTTTGACAACATTTTCTATAGAAATAAAATTTTAACAAAATTTTCTATAGAAATAAAATTTTGACAAAATTTTGTATAGGATAAAATTTTGATAAAATTTTCTATAGAAATAAAATGTTGACAAAATTTTCTATAGAAATAAAACTTTGACAAAAATTTCGATAGAAATAAAATTTTGATATAATTTTCTACAAAAATAAAATTTTGACAAATTTTTCTATAGAAATAAAATTTTGACAAAATTTTCTAAGAAAAAAAAAAATTTGACAAAATTTTCTGCAGAATACAATTTTGACAAAATTATCTATAGAAATTAAATTTTGATAAAATTTTCTATAGAAATTAAATTTTGACAAAATTTTCTATAGAAATTAAATTTTGACAAAATTTTCTGTAGAAATAAATTTTTAAAAAAATTTTCTGTAGAAATAAAATTAAAAAAAAAATTTCTATAGAAATAAAATTTTGAGAAAATTTTCTATCAAAATAAAATTTTGCCAAATTTTCTATAGAAATAAAATTTTGACAAAATTTTCTATAGAAATAAAATTTTGACAAAATTTTCTATAGAAATAAAATTTTGACAAAATTTTCTATAGAAATAAAATTTTGACAAAATTTTCTATAGAAATAAAATTTTGAGAAAATTTTCTATAGAAATGAAATTTTGACAAAATTTTCTATAGAAATTAAATTTTGACAAAATGTTCTATAGAAATAAAATTTTGACAAAATTTTCTATAGAAATAAAATTTTAACAAAATTTTCGATAGAAATAAAATTTTGATAAAATTTTCTATAGAAATAAAATTTTGACAAAATTTTCTATAGAAATAAAATTTTGACAAAATTTTCTATAGAAATAAAATGTTGACAAAATTTTCTATAGAAATCGAATTTTGACAAAATATTCTATAGAAATAAAATTTTGACAAAATTTTCTATATTTTGCTTTAAATCCATCGTTATTGTGATATGTATTAAAGCTATTTTTGGCATCTAATATCAAAAATATGGATAATTTATTATTGACCCCATATTAACCGAATATTTCATCGAAACTAATAATCGTTTATTTTGTTTTACAGGTAAAATAATTTGCAACTATATTGCATTGCATTTGCCGCATGATCTTACAACAAAATTTTTTAATGGTTATGAGTTCCACGCAATATTGAACCCTCCATTGATTCAACAAAATTCTGGGAATTATTCCCCCAAAGCCATTTCATTTCAGAGATGCTCCTTAAGTAATAACCATTGGGAATGCTATACTGCACTACAGCATAAAATTTGAAACATTGTCGAATTTTGTGGTTCCCATACCTCAATGATTAATTATATTGCGGTGCTGGAATGGATGGATGGGACAAAGGTTAACCACTCAAAATGCTACTACACTTCACACAGAGGGATGGTGAAATAAAATCCGATTTACTACGATACAACACAACATCAAATTCGAATGTATTTCCAAGGACCTACAACCCAAGATCTTCCATTAAAGGTAAGTGTATAAGTAAGGGTAACTTGAGTCTGTGCTTCTGAAAGATTGCAAACGAAAATTGCTTTCGCAAAAGGTGGCAAATGTTTTGGTATAACCATTTATTACTTTCCCCTTAGATGAAGTTAAATAGATCCTCACATTAAGAGGGGGAGTTTTGCAACCTCTAATTTAGCTTAGATTTTTCGGTTTTTATTGTTTCGGTTTTAGTTTTTTTCACATGCATGTCATATTGACTGGACTGAAGTCCTATATCTGTATTTTGGGTCACCTAAGTAATTTTATTAAATACCACCACACAAAACATTTCAGGTTTATGAGTCTTGACGATTTGTCATAAATGTTCTATTTTACCTTCATACATAGATGCCATTCAAATGGCAATCTAACACAAATGTTTCGATTCCCATGTATGTTGAGTAAGGAATTATTTAGACATGAAGGATACTACCCACACAGCTTATAAGCCGATCATTAATTTTATGTTTCAGTAAATTTCAAGGTAAATAAATTGAAGGACAATTATACTATGAGTAAGGTTATCCCAAAGAAAAAATATATTTCATCATTAATTTTATTGCCTTTGTAAAGTAATGAGATTTCTAATGGAAATTGGGGTTATTTGCCACAAAAAATGTTGAACATGAATTTCTAACAATCATACACTCCCTAGACCGAGATATACCCCATTGGAAATAAGCATACGCTCTATTGTCCATGATAATAAAAGTAATCATACGACGTAGATGCCCATATAATGGACAAAAAAAATGATGGTTTTTGTCGTTAATTATAAAGAAATTGCTCATCAGAAATTGACATAGTCCATATGAATGATATACAAATAAATGCATGTGGCTTTTGTGGATAATAAAGCAGCTGTGCAACTGGCCAACTGTATATTAGATAATTATAGGAAGTCACAGGAAAATAACTCGGATTTAAAATAAACTACATTTTACATTGTTCCTCAAGGTATCAGAAGAAAGCAGTTGGTAATTTGGGTTAAGGTAACAGAAAATTAATCTAAGATATTGTGAAAAGAGCGGGAGTGAGTTGCCATATATACCATTATTCGATTTAACTACTTGAGCTACTGATCAACGCATAAGGTGCAAATTCTCAAAATTTTATTTCTATAGAAAATTTTGTCAAAATTTTATTCCAATAGAACATTTTGTCAAAATTTTATTTCTATAGAAAATATTGTCAACATTTTATTTCTATAGAAAATGACAACATTTTATTTCTATGGAACATTTTGTCAAAATTTTATTTCTATGGAAAATTTTGTCTAACTTTTACTTCTATAGAAAATTTTGTCAAAATTTCATTTCTATTGAAAATTTTGTCAAAATTTTATTTCTATAGAAAATTTTATCAAAATTTAATTCTGTAGCAAATTTTATATCTATAGGAAATTTTGTCAAAATTTTATATCTATAGAAAATTTTGTCAAAAATTTAATTCTGTAGAAAATTTTGTCAAAATTTTATTTCTATAGAAAATTTTGTCAAAAGTTTATTTCTATAGAAAATTTTATCTAACTTTTATTTCTATAGAAAATTTTGTCAAAATTTTATTTCTATGGAACATTTTGTCAAAATTTTATTTCTATGGAAAATTTTGTCTAACTTTTATTTCTATAGAAAATTTTGTCAACATTTTATTTCTATAGAAAATTTTGTCAAAATTTTATTTCTATAGAAAATTTAATATCTATAGGAAATTTTGTCAAAATTTTATATCTATAGAAAATTTTGTCAAGAATTTAATTCTGTAGCAAATTTTGCCAAAATTTTATTTCTATAGAACATTTTGTCAAAAATTTAATTCTGTAGAAAATTTTGTCAAAATTTTATTTCTATAGAAAATGTCAAAATTTTATTTCTATGGAACATTTTGTCAAAATTTTATTTCTATGGAAAATTATGTCTATCTTTTACTTCTATAGAAAATTTTGTCAAAATTTTATTTCTATAGAAAATTTTGTTAACATTTTATTTCTATAGAAAATTTTGTCAAAATTTTATTTCTATAGAAAATTTTGTCAAAATTTTATTTCTATAGAAAATTTGGTCAAAATTTAATTCTGTAGAAAATTGTATATCTATAGGAAATTTTGAAAAAATTTTATATCTATAGAACATTTTGTCAAGAATTTAATTCTGTAGAAAATTTTGCCAAAATTTTATTTCTATAGAACATTTTGTCAAGATTTTATTTCTATAGAAAAATTTGTCAAAAATTTAATTCTGTAGAAAATTTTTTCAAAATTTTATATTTTTACGAAATTTTGTCAAAATTTTATATCTAACATATAGAAAATTTTATCAAAAATTTAATTCTGTAGAAAATTTTGTCAAAATGTTATATCTATAGAAAATTTTATCAACATTTTATATCTATAGAAAATTTTGTCAAAAATTTATTTCTATAGAAAATTTTGTCACAATTTTTTATTCTATAGAAAATTTTGTCAAAAGTTTATTTCTATAGAAAATTTTGTCAAAATTTTATTTCTATGGAACATTTTGTCAAAATTTTATTTCTATGGAAAATTTTGTCTAACTTTTATTTCTATAGAAAATTTTGTCAACATTGTATTTCTATAGAAAATTTTGTCAAAATTTTATTTCTATAGAAAATTTTATATCTATAGGAAATTTTGTCAAAATTTTATATCTATAGAAAATTTTGTCAAGAATTTAATTCTGTAGCAAATTTTGCCAAAATTTTATTTCTATAGAACATTTTGTCAAAAATTTAATTATGTAGAAAATTTTGTCAAAATTTTATTTCTATAGAAAATGTCAAAATTTTATTTCTATGGAACATTTTGTCAAAATTTTATTTCTATGGAAAATTATGTCTATCTTTTACTTCTATAGAAAATTTTGTCAAAATTTTATTTCTATAGACAAAAATTAATTTCTATAGAAAATTTTCTAAAGATTTTGTCTCTAAAGGAAATTTTCTAAAAATTTTATTTATATAAACAATTTGGTCACGTTTTATTTCTATAGAAAATTTTCTAATAATTTTATTGCTATAAAAAATAGGCCAAATGGTTTTTCTATTGAAATGTTGGTCAAAATCTTATTTCCATTCTATTTTTTTTTTCTACGGAATACTTTCTCAAAATTTTATTTAGAAAATGTGCTCAATTTTTTCTATAGAAAATGTGTTCAAAATTTTATTTCTATAGAAAATTTGTCCAAAACTTTATTTTTATATAAATTTTCTAAAAATTTTATTTCTATAGAAAATATTCTCAAAATTGTATTTATATAAATTAAAAAATATATACCAATAAATCTATTTAATAAATATTTTCGTATCACCCATGACGGTAATGCAAAACGAAATATAACTATTGGATGCTAAGGAAACCCGCTTTAGATCTTTAGGGATTAATTTAAACTAAACTATTGTAAGTAAAAGCCGTCAGTTAAAAGTAACTAAACTTCCCGAAAAAACTATCAAAACTATTAAGGACAAATTGTTACTAACCATTGAAAAATTATATTAGAAAATCTACCAAGGATATCCAAGCAAACAGAGAATTCACTATTCGCATGGGTGTTGGTAAGAAAAAAAAACAACAAAAATCCAATCAACTATTGCCTTGACTACAACAACAAACAATTGCAACAAAATGTCCTGTAAGCTTGCTTTCACACTTTTGCTCTCCTTCTTCCTGTAATAGGAGTCCTTGTTTGCATCCTAGTCACGCAAACCATAATGTTCCATCTCAAAAGGAAAGTGCGGAACCATCACCACCACCACCACTACCGTCATGTGAATTCCGGTATTAAAGTATGCGCTGAAAATCGGATTTTATGCGTGACTAGAAATTTTCAAAGAGCAAAAATTGCAAGGCAAACACTTGGTGGCACTTCCGTTTCCATTTCCCTTTCCATGTTTCCGTTGCATGGATGCATGAAACCCACATACACGCACACAATTTTTCCACCTAGCATGCATTTACATTGCATTAATGCGAACGCGAAAAAACACACCAACCTAGCAAAAGCATAAGGAATGCTCTAAATTGAAAGTGCCAACAGGAGTGAAAAAAGCAACAACAACAACAACAGCAATGCTAACCTTTGCAGGATGTAAAAAGTACTTCTTTGTAATGAAGTGCAACAGACTGAAGAAGATCTGCTATGGTGGTATTCAGACGAAGACTTTGGACCAACAAAAGCAAGCGAATAAGAAAAACAAAAAACTAAAAGTACATCAGATGTCTGTTACGTTTTCCTGGAGTCTGAACTGGGAACTTCAAATAGTGGTGGTGTAAGGAGCATATTGAAGACATGCATGCAGTACCATGAATTATGTATGGAGCTGTAACTAGAGTGTCTAAAATCAAATATTAATTCAAGGACATTTGTCAACATAAAACGTACATGCCAGAAACGGGAAGACTTAGTTTCCATATCTGATTGAAATTTTTGATAATTGTTGATATCGTCTCTCCTTTCAAAGGGATAAGCTTTCTTGGTCTTTTTTGGTCTTTATACGTCTGAATCGTATTTCAGAGAATATAATATGCGCTTAGTCTGACTTTGCCAAGATAGGAATCTTACGATTTCTTCATATACCATAATATAATCGAGCACACAATTGTGACGCCTGAGGATATGCAATGAAAATGTTCTCTACTAGGTAAATGCGATTCTCCCCTAAAGAGTTAATTTAAAGGTTTGATTTTCGATGAAATGAATATAAAATCAATGTTAGGTTCATTTAAATTTATTTAAAAATGAAACTTCGCAATTTTGCAAAAACATAAAAACAATTTTTTTTATAATTTTTTTCTTTACAAAAACGTGAGTCACTTTTTTAAATTTATTTGCAAGAGACACTATTTGTGAACATTTTTAGAAAAAATGGTAATGCTGGGTTCCAAATAAAGTCGGTGATGATTATCATGACTACCTGGAGAAGTGTAAAATGATCCCAGGGCATAACTATACCAAAGATAATCTTCCAAACTTTAAAGAAAGTTGTACCACAAATCTACCAAATTAAACAAACAAATATTTTGTGGTTAGTATGCAAAAAAAATGCTTTTTTTTTTGCGAATATATGAATAGCCCTCCTATAAGCGATACATTTTTGGGTATGCAAATTAAAAATTTTAACGATATTGAATTTAAAGAAAATTTTCTCAAAATTTTATTTCCTTAAAAAACTTTGTCAAAATTTTATGTCTATAGAAAATTTTTTCAAAAATTTTATTTCTATAGAAAATTTTGTTAAAATTTTATTTCTATAGAAAATTTTGTTAAAATTTTATTTCTATAGAAAATTTTGTAAAAACTTTTTTTCTATAGAAAATTTTGTCAAAAATGTATTTCTATAGAAAATTTTGTCAAAATTTTATTACTATAGAAAATTTTGTCAAAATTTTATTTCTATGGAAAATTTTGTCAAAAATTTATTTCTATAGACAATTTTGTCAAAAATTTATTTCTATAGAAAATTTTGTCAAAATTTTATTTCTTTAGAAAATTTTGTCAAAATTTTATTTCTATAGAAAATTTTGTCTGTTGAAATATTTGTCAACATTTTATTTCTATGGAAATTTTTATTTCTATAGAAAATTTAGTCAAAATTTTATTTCTATAGAAAATGTTGTCAAAATTTTATTTCTATAGAAAATTTTGTCAAAATTTTATTTCTATAGAAAATGTTGTCAAAATTTTATTTCTTATAGAAAATTTTGTCAAAATTTTAATTCTGTTGAAATATTTGTCAAAATTTTATTTTTAAAGAAAATTTTATTTCTTTCTCATTTTTTTCTTTGAGTGTATGTTAGGTTAGGTTAGTTGGCAGCCCGATGTATCAGGCTCACTTAGACTATTCAGTCAAAAGTCTATAAATCGATTTTTCCAAAGTTGGAAATTCGACTTTTTTTAAAGCTATTATGAAAAAAATTAAAAAGTCCCCATATAAGGAAAAATGCAATTTTGAAATTTATTATAATAAATAGGGGAAATATTAGACAAAATTTCCAAAAGTAGATTTTTCGGCTTTTTAAAAATTCGATTGATCAAATTTTTGTGGTTAGTATGCAAAAAAAATTGTTTTTTTTTAGCCCTCCTATAAGCGATAAAATAAAGTATATTTAAAATTTTAACGATAATGAATTTAAAGAAAATTTTATTTCTTTAAAAAAACTTTGTCAAAATTTTATGTCTATAGAAAATTTTCTCAAAAATTTTATTTCTATAGAAAATTTTGTTAAAATTTTATTTCTATAGAAAACTTTCTCAAAAATTTTATTTCTATAGAAAATTTTTTTAAAATTTTTTTTCTATCGAAAATTTTGTAAAAACTTTTTTCTATAGAAAATTTGGTCAAAATTTTATTACTATAGAAAATTTTGTCACAATTTTTTATTCTATAGAAAATTTTGTCAAAATTTTATTTCTATGGAAAATTTTGTCAAAAATTTATTTTTATAGACAATTTTGTCAAAATTTTATTTCTATAGAAAATTTTGTCAAAATTTTATTTCTTTAGAAAATTTTGTCAAAATTTTAATTCTGTTGAAATATTTGTCAAAATTTTATTTCTATAGAAAATTTTGTCAATATTTTATTTTTATAGACAATTTTGTCAAAATTTTATTTCTATAGAAAATTTTGTCAAAATTTTATTTCTGTAGAAAGTTTTGTCAAAATTTTAATTCTGATGAAATATTTGTCAAAATTTTATTTCTATAGAAAATTTTGTCAAAATTTTAATTCTGTTGAAATATTTGTCAAAATTTTATTTCTATGGAAATTTTTATTTCTATAGAAAATTTAGTCAAAATTTTATTTCTATAGAAAATTTTGTCAAAATTTTATTTCTATAGAAAATTTTATCAAAATTTTATTTCTATAGAAAATTTTGTCAAAATGTAATTTCTTATAGAAAATTTTGTCAAAATGTTATTTCTTATAGAAAATTTTGTCAAAATTTTAATTCGGTTGAAATTTTTGTCAAATTTTTATTTTTAAAGTAAATTTTATTTCTTTCTCATTTTTTTTCTTTGAGTGTAGGTTAGGTTAGGTGGCAGCTCGATGTATCAGGCTCACTTAGACTATTCAGTCCATTGTGATACCACATTGCTGAACTTAATCAAAAGTCTATAAATCGATTTTTCCAAAGTTGAAAATTCGACTTTTTTTTAAAGCTATTATGAAAAAAAATTAAAAACTCCCCATATAAGGAAAAATGCAATTTTGAAATTTATTATAATAAATAGTGGAAATTAGACAAAATTTCCAAAAGTAGATTTTTCGGCTTTTTAAAAATTCGGAAAAGTCAACTATTTATTACGTGTTTTACATTGCTAGTATATCCCTTTTAATTTTTTTTACGAAATTTCCTTCGCTGCTTCTTGGCTACTGTTAGATTCATGATGCAATCATAGCCCCATTTATTCTCGGTCTCCATACGAATGGAAATTTGAAATTTTGCTTCGGGCAAATATACGGGCCATTGTTCACAATCTATGTAAAAATTGTTAACATAACTTTCAGTGTTCTGCAAAAAAAAAAAAAGTGGAACATTTTTATGATATCAGTAGATTATGTTATACTTTTTAATTCTCAGTTTCTAGTAAAAAAATACAAATCCGATATGGATGAAATTTCGTTTAAGGAAAATATTATAAACAAAAACATCTTCCACGTTTAACTCTAACTATAATACAATAGATAGATGTTGGTTTGGACTGCTGAATGTGGAAAAGTTCTCATATATATTTCAATATATGTTATATAGATGTTTCTTCTCTTTTGACATTTTGCATATTATATATTTATTCGGAGGAATCGGTGATCTTGTGCATTAAAGTTTTAATTAAAATTTTAATTGTATTTATTTTAATATATAGAAAAAAAAAAAAAAAAAAAATATATATATATATATATATATATATATATATATATATATATATATATATATATATATATATATATATATATATATATATATATATATATATATATATATATATATATATATATATATATATATATATATATATATATATATATATATATATATATATATATATATATATATATATATATATATATATATATATATATATATATATTATTTTTTTTTTTTTCAATATATTAAAATGAAAACAATTAAAATTTTAATTAAACCTTTAATGCACAAGATCACCGATTCCTCCGAATAAATATATAATATGCAAAATGTCAAAAGAGAAGGAACATCTATATAACATATTTTTGCAAAAAGGACTGTATTTTTTTTTTAAATTGTGGTTGTATCTTAAAAATAATGGGAATTAAACTAAAATTTTATTTACAAATTAAAACATTGGATTTCCACAGCTTAATGAAATCTTACTTTTTTTAAATATGTCTCAAAAATTTTATGAACTAAACGTGAGTATAAATGACCGTACATAATAGTTCAATATGAACTAAAACAAATGAAAATTTTCGTACGATTCCCAAAAATAGTAAGAATGAACTACTATATGGTTAAAATGGTCATGATTTGGCACCAATGATTTTCTTCTTTACTTTTAGTTCATTTTTTCTTCTATGAGATGATGTAATTTCGTGAACTGCAGTTAAAAAGTACAACAGAGCATTAAATTTTCCTGGTTTTAACAACGCTTTGTGGAAATCTCAAAATGTGGAGTAAAATTTAGTTCAATTTTCGTGCGTGGTAGTTCATTCCTCCCAGGTGAGGTTAGGTGGCAGCCCGACGTATCAGGCTCACTTAGACTATTCAGTCCATTGTGATACCACATTGGTGAACTTCTCTCATTCATCCTATAAAACAGTTCACTTTTTGCGGTGTAAGCATTTTTTTTCTGGTTGTAACTTAAAAGATACAGTGCGCTTTTAAGGATTAATGAACCATTTTTTTCATTAAAAATAAAGCCTATAACAAAAATTAATTATGGAATTAATGAATGAAATTTCGCTTAAGAAAATATTGGAAATAAAAATGTTTACGAACTTCCACATTTAACTCTAACTATAATGCCATAAATATTGTTTTGGACTGCTGAATATGGAAAATTCTTCTCAATATATTTCGCTTTTTTTAGATAAAAAATAATTATAATAAAATGAAAATATTATAATAAATGTTATGAGCTACTCAATAGGGATAATTTTTCTCAATATATTTTTTGTTTGTTTTAATAACAATGAAAAATGAGTTGAAAAATAAATACGATTAAAATTTTAATTAATGAATTGTTTTTTTTTTTTTTAATTAAAACAAATACCTATCACCAAAATTAATTGTATGCGTTAATTTTTTAATTGACACTATCATATCTGAGATTGAAGAAATTTTAATTAAAAATTACTTCGATCAATTTATTCCATGATTAAAGAACAAAAAATAAATTTTCTGGGCACATTCCTTGTAAATGCATTTTAATAAAAAATTAATTTGATCAATTAATTCCGTGTTTGAAGAACAAAAAAATCTGTATACATTCCTTTTTAATGCATTGATAGCAAACACATATTTAAAAATAACTCTCACCTTTTTCCAAGGACATTTCTTTGGTAGATTCTTAAAGCTCTTACGCAAATCTTTTGTATACATATTCTTCAGACTTAAAGTATCTTCAATGTTGTGACTCATAAATTCACAGCCATCTAAAGTGAGATCGACCAATTTCAGTAAACGTCCATTCTTACGGCGCACCGAAAAAATTCCTATAAATTTGAATTTATAAAGATCCACGGCCGGTATGACTGACCCATTTAAAACACCCCGCTTATCACCGGTGACCAAGGCCAAGGTGACATTCTTCATAATGGCTGGATTGAATTTATTCTCAACAGTTTCGACTTCGACAACTATTCCTCCCTTTAATTTGTGAAGAAAATATTTTCAGATAATTTTTGGTCAACTATTTGGACCTTGGTACTTACACCAATACAATGGGAGATAGTTAAAAATAGCGTGAATAGAATTTTTCCGATTTTTTTCATTTTGCTTTAACATGTGATTGCTGATGATGTTGATTCGAAAATGTAGTGATTTTTTTTTTTTGGGGATTTAATATAGTTTTCATAAATAATTAGCAATGGTAATTAATGGTAATATTTATGTGGGTCATGTGTATTTACAACGATTGATTTTCCTTTTTTTTATAACAAAACGTTAATGAGATTTACGGCAATGTGTTTTTTTGTAATCTTATAATAAATTTAATAAAATAATTTTTTTTCACTCTCCTATAGATCAGCGGGTTCAACATAGCCTATGACAGAAAAAAAATCAGGAAAATGTTTTCACTTAATTGAGTTAAAAAAAAAAACAAATATTCAATTAAAAATTTAATTGATTCAACAAATTTTTTAATTGAAACAAAAATCAGTCGCAAAAATTAATAACATCAATTAATTTTCTAATTGGATCAATTAATTTTTTAATTGACTTAATTTGTTGATTGATACTATCATACCTGTGATTGAAGCCATTTCAATTAAAAAATTATTTGGATCAATTAATTTCGTGATTGAATCAGAAAAAAAGATATTTGTGTGTGTGTGAAACCCAAAAAAAAATTAACAAAATTGTTTTTTTAAATTAAAATCTTAATTTAATTTAAAAAATATACTAAAGGAAACAGTTAATTGTTTTTATTAATTTTCAATTAGAGTCAAATAAGTCCATACAAAATGGTCCCTATGAACTATAACTGGGAAAAAATACAAAGTTTTATTAAATTCGAGATTCGCACAAAACTGTCAATTTAGAAATAAAGTGGGTAGTGTTTATTTAAATTATTTTCATATGTAAATTAAATTTAAATTGTTTTGGCCTTGAACTTCATATACATTTTTAACAATTTTTATTTATTTATTTATTTATTAAACTTATAGTAAATATATGAATAATAGAGAGAAAATCTAGCATTAGCTACTTAGGCTATCAGCTAAAAATTTTAGAAAACAATTTTAGATTGGAAATTTGATAGTAGATATGAAAAACAATTTTTAATTTCATTTTGTTTCCTACAAAATATGAAATTTTTTTGAACATTACAAAAAAATTTATTTTATTATGTTTAATATATTTTCTTAAATTTTATAAAAATGATTATTTTTTTTTGTATCCTAAATAGCAATTAGCGAAATACTTTAGTTTAAATTTACAGCTTTTTTTTGGGTTAAATCGATTATACAGTGTAAACTCGACTAATCGAGTTGGTCTCAATAATGCTTTAAGGGCGCTGAGACCAACAAAGCATGGAATGTTAACTTTAAATGAAATAAAGATTATTAAAAAAAAAAAAAACTTCCATTCGATTTATTAAATTGAAAAGGGGAATATAATGTAGGTATTTTTATGGTCCAAATTCACCAAATTCTAAAGTCGAAAAATCATTTTTTCCATTCTACTTTTGTTAAATATTATGAAAAAAAATTCAAAAAATCGAATTTTTCATATTTGGGCAAATCAACTTTTCAATTTTTTCATAATAAACAAAGGAAAAATTAACCCAAACTTAGAAATATAGATTTTTTCGAATTGGGAATTTTTTTAAGAATCTTCTTTTTAATTCTTTTTGGGGAGTTTTCTTCGTTGCTTTTTGGCTATTGTTATATTCATGATGCAATCATAGCCCCATTTATTTTCCGTCTCCATGCGAATAAAAATTTGAAATTTTCCCTCGGGTATATATATGGGCCATTGTTCACAATCTACGTAAAAATTGTTAACATAAGTTTCAGTGTTCTGCAAAAAAAAAAAGATAGAAAATGTTTATGATTGTTATGGTTGTTTTTCATTCTCAGTCACCAGTGATTCAAACTCATTAAAAACGTAATAATATAATTATTAAAAAATTAAAAAAAAAAGAAAATATTATTATTAAAAAGAAAATATTATTTAAAAAAAAAATGGCGGAGTGGTTATATACTTAACGAACCCCTACGTTTTAACTATAATACAATAAATGTTGTTTTGGATTGCTCAATATGAAAAAATTTACTCAATTAGTTTTTATCTAAAAAAGAATATTTTTTAGATAAAAAAGAAAACAATAAATAAAATAATGAACAACAAGTATATACGGCCGTAAGTTCGGCCAGGCCGAAGCTTATGTACCCTCCACCATGGATTCCGTCGAAACTTCTACTGAAGACTGTCATCCACAATCGAATTACTTGGGTTGCGGTAACACTTGCCGATGGCAAGGTATCTTAAAACTTCCTAACACCGTAATATATACCACATAGTCCATACGTGGTATATATTAAACTAAATAAGGCCGACTAAATACGTATATAATTAAGTTTAAAGTTTCTATAGAAATAATATTTTGACAAAATAAAATTTTGACAACATTTTCTATAGAAGTAAAATTTGGAAAAAAAATTCTATAGAAAAAAAATTTGGAAAAAATTTTCTATAGAAATAAAATTTTGACAAATTTTTCTATAGAAATAAAATTTTGACCACATTTTCCATAGAAGTAAAAATTTGACAAAATTTTCTATAGAAATAAATATTTGACAAAATTTTCGATAGAAATAACATTTCGACAATGATTTCTATAAAAATAAAATTTTGGTAGATTATTTTTGGCTCGAGTGGCAACCATGATTATGAACCGATATGAATATATTTTTGTGTGATTGGGGATCGGCTATATATAACTATAGGCCGATATGGACTAATTTTGGCATGGTTATTAGCGGCCTTATACTAACACCACGTTGCAAATTTCAACCGGATCGGATGAATTTTGCTCCTCCAAGAGGCTACGGGGATCAAATCTGAGGAACGGTTTATATGGGGGTTATGGACCGATATGGACCAATTCTTGTGTGTTTGTTAGAGACCACATTCTAACACCATGTTCCAAATTTCAGCCGGATCGGATGAAATTTGGTTTTCTTAGAGGCTCCGCAAACCAAATCGGGGGATCGGTTTATATGGGGGCTATATATAATTATGGACCAATATGGACCAATTTTGGCATGGTTGTTAGAGACAATATACTAACACCACGTACCAAATTTCAATCGGATCGGATGAAATTTGCTTCTCTTTGAGGCTCCGCAAACCAAATCTGGGGATCGGTTTATATGGGGGCTATACATAATTATAGACCGATGTGGACCAATTTTTGCATGGTTGTTAGAGACCATATACCAACACCATGTACCAAATTTCAATCGGATCGGATGACTTGTGCTCCTCTAAGAGGCTCCGCAAGCCAAATCGGGGGATCGGTTTATATGGAGGCTATATATAATTATGGACCGATGTGGACCAATTTTTGCATGGTTGTTAGAGACCATATACCAATATTATGTACCAAATTTCAGGCGGATCGGATGAAATTTGCTTCTCTTTGAGGCTCCGCAAACCAAATCTGGGGATGGGTTTATATGGAGGCTATATATAATTATGGACCGATGTGGACCAATTTTTGCATGGTTGTTAGAGACCATATACTAACACCATGTACCAAATTTCAGCCGGATCGGATGAAATTTGCTTCTCTTAGAGCAATCGCAAGCCAAATTTGGGGGTCCGTTTATATGGGGGCTATACGTAAAAGTGGACCGATATGGACCAATTCCTGCATGGTTGTTAGAGACCATATCCTAACACCATGTACCAAATTTCAGCCGGATCGGATGAAATTTGCTTCTGTTAGAGGCTCCACAAGCCATATCTGAGGATCCCTTTATATGGTGGCTATACGTAAATGTGGACCGATATGGCCCATTTGCAATACCATCCGACCTACATCAATAACAACTACTTGTGCCAAGTTTCAAGTCGATAGCTTGTTTCGTTCGGAAGTTAGCGTGATTTCAACAGACGGACGGACGGACGGACATGCTCAGATCGACTCAGAATTTCACCACGACCCAGAATATATATACTTTATGGGGTCTTAAAGCAATATTTCGATGTGTTACAAACGATATGATAAAGTTAATATACCCCCATCCTATGGTGGAGGGTATAATTACTTCGATCAATCAATTCCGTGATCGAAGCACAAAAAAAAATAAGTTTCTCTATACGTTCCTTATAAATGCACTTTAATTAAAGATTAATTCGATTAATTAATTCCATGATTGAAGCACAAAAAAAAATAAATTTCTGTGGATATTCGCTCTTAACGCATTGATGGAAATTCAAAACACATAATTCAAAATAACTCTCTCACCTTTTTCCAAGGGCATTTCTTAGGTAGATTCTTAAAGCTCTTACGCAGATCTTTAATATAGACATTCTTGAGATTTAAAGAATCTCCAATGTTGTGACTCATAAATTCACAGCCATCTAAAACGAGATCGAACAATTTCAGCAACCGTCCATTATTACGGCGCACAGAAAAGATTCCTAGAAATTTGAATTTATAAAGATCCAAGGCCGGTATGACTGAACCATTTAAAACACCCCGCTTGTCAACGGTGGCCAAGGCCAGGGTCACATTCTTCATAATGGCTGGATTGAATTTATTCTCTACAGTTTGGACTTCGATAGCAATGCCTCCCTTGAATTTGTGAAGAAAATATTTTCAAATAATTTTTAATTAATTTTTTTTTTTGACCTTGGAACTTACACCAATGCAATGGGGAATTGTTAAAAATAGCGTAAATAGAATTTTTCCAATTTGTTTCATTTTGCTTTACATGTGATTACTGATGATGTTGATTCGAAAATGCAATTATTATTATGGTATTTACAATATTTTTCCTAAATAATGAGCTATGGTAATTAACGGCAATATTTATGCAGGTCATGTGTAATTATAGCGAGCGATTTTTGTTTTTTTAATTTTTTGGTAACAACACTTAAATACGATTTACGGCAGTAGATACATATGCGATAAATATTTTTGTTTTTTTGTAAACAAATTTGCAAATTCTTGTTTGTGAAATATAATTTGGGTTTTTTCAGAAATTTATTATAATTTTTTAAAATATTTTACTCCTTCATAATCCAACAGATCAGCGGTATGCGTTTTTCATTTTTTAAATGAAAATCTTTATTGAATTTGAAAAAATATTTAAGAAAAAAGGTAGTTGTTATCATTATTTAATACGAAAAAGGCCATCTCAGAAATCAGATGAATCAATTAAATTTTTAATTTTAAAAATGTACTTTTTAATTCTGTGATTTTCTATAGAAACACAATTTTGACAAAATTTTCTATAGAAATAAAGTTTTGACAGCATTTTCTATAGAAATAAAATTTTGTTAAAAGTTTCTATAGAAATAAAATTTTGTTAAAATTTTCTATAGAAATAAAATTTTGTTAAAAGTTTCTATAGAAATAACGTTTTGACAACATTTTCTATAGAAATAAAGTTTTGACAAAATTTTCTATAGAAATATAATTTTGACAAAATTTTCTTTAGAAATAAAATTTTGACAAAATTTTCAATAGAAATATAGAAAATTTATACAAACAAAATTTTGACAAAATTTTCTTTATACACAAAAAATGTTGACCAAATCTTGTATAGAAATAAAATTTTGTTAAAATTTTCTATAGAAATTAAATTTTGACAAAATTTTCTACAGAAATAAAATTTTGACAAAATTTTATATAGAAAAAAATGTTGACAAAATTTTCAATAGAAATATAGAAAATTCATTTTGGCAAAATTTTCTTTATATACAAAAAATTTTGACGTTTATAGAAAAAAATGTTGACGAAATTTTCGATAGAAATAAAATTTTCTATAGAAATAAAATTTTGACAAAAATTTCTATAGAAATAAAATATTGACAAAATTTGCTATGGAAATACAATTTTGACAAAATTTTCTATAGATATAAAATGTTGTTAAAATTTTCTATAGAAATAAAATTTTGTTAAAAGTTTCTATAGAAATAAACTTTTGTTAAAAGTTTCTATAGAAATAAAATTTTGACAAAATTTTCTATAGAAATAAAATTTTGACAAATTTTTTTATAGAAAAAAATGTTGACGAAATTTTCAATAGAAATAAAATTTTCTATAGAAATAAATTTTTGAAAAAATTTTCTATAGAAATAAAATATTGACAAAATTTTCTATGGAAATAAAATTTTGACAAAATTTTCTATAGATATAAAATTTTGTTAAAATTTTCTATAGAAATAAAATTTTATTAAAATTTTCTATAAAAATAAAATTTTGTTAAAAATTTCTATAGAAATTCAATTTAAAATGAATAAAATCATTTAATTTCGTAACTGAAAGCAAGCATATTATTTTCGATTTCAAAACAATAATAATGAAAATATATTTTTTTATTGGAAGAGTTTTTTTAGTGTGTTTAATTTTATCCAATCCATGGTTCAATTTATAAAAAAATGTATACTCGTATATTCTTTAATCAATTGCTCGTGTAGCGACAACATGATGAGCTTACAAGGATATGTTCAAGTGAAAAATTAATTAGGGATAAAAAATTACATATTAATTTAATGGAATATTAAAAGCCAAAGAAATCTCCGACATTTAAGAGCAATTTCAAAAATTTGAGGGAAACAAAACAGCAACAAATAACACCTGTCAGTATGTCTTTATGTTGTAATGACATTTTGGTGATACCTTTATGGTGGTTACGGAGGTAACAAATATCTGTGTCTGAGCAAGAGTGATGAAAAAGTAATTACGCCAATGTTTTTGAGAAAACATGCCAAGGACCGCTCGCTGTAAGTCACAGTTGATAAAATGCCATTTAAATAAAGCCACAATTTCATAATTGAATTCCATGTTAATGAAAAATAAAACGGAAATGAGAATTTAGCCATGGATGATAATACGAGACATACCATTGCAGGATTTCCAGGGAAACATGTTGCATTATACAGTCAACTATGCCAAGAATTCGAAGGATATACGCATGAGTGATAGCAAAATGATGATGATTTGTTTGTTACAATGAATATAGATTTCTTTGTGGGCTATTGGTTTTTAATAAGGAAATATCTAAATACCCTATACCAATGTTGGGGTCACTGAGAGCCACCATGGGACAATGGTTAGCATGCTCGCCTTGTAGTCAAAGGATCATGGATTCAATCGACTAAAGACCAAAAATGTTTTTCTCTGAATACACAAAATTTTCCATGGAAATAAAATTTTGACAAAATTTTCTATAGAAGTAAAATTTTGACAAAATTTTCTATAGACATAAAATTTATAGAAATAACTATTTGCCAAAAATTTTCTATAGAAATAAAATTTTGACAAAATTTTGTATAGAAATAAAATTTTGACAAAATTTTCTATAGCTATGAAATTATGACAAAAATTTCTATAGAAACAAAATTTTGAAAAAATTTTCTATAGAAATAAAATTTCGACAAAATTTTCTATAGAAATAACATATTGACAAAATTTTCTATAGAAATATAATTTTGAGAAAATTTTCTATACAAATAAAATTTTGACAAAATTTTCTATAGTACTGAAATTTTGAGAAAATGTTCTATAGTAACGAAATTTTAACAAAATTTTCTATAGAAATAAAATTTTGAGAAAATTTTCTATAGAAATAAAATTTTGACAACATTTTCTATAGAAATAAAATTTTGACAAAATTGTCTATAGAAATAAAATTTTGACAAAATGTTCTATAATAATGAAATTTTAACAAAATTTTCTATAGAAATAAAATTTTGAGAAAATTTTCTATAGAAATAAAATTTGGAGAAAATTTTCTATAGTAATGAAATTTTGACAAAAATTTCTATAGAAACAAAATTTTGAGAAAATTTTCTATAGAAATAAAATTCTGACAACATTTTCTATAGAAATAAAATGTTGACAAAATTTTCTATAGTAATGAAATTTTTACAAAAATTTCTATAGAAACAACATTTTGAGAAAATTTTCTATAGGAATAAAATTTTGACAAAATGTTCTATAGTAATGAAATTTTAACAAAATTTTCTATAGAAATAAAATTTTGAGAAGAATTTTTATAGAAATAGAATTTTGACAAAATTTTCTATAGAAAAATTTTTTATAGAAATATTTTTTCTATAGAAATAAAATTTTGACAAAATTTTCTATAGAAATAAAATGTTGACAAAATTTTCTATAGTAATGACATTTTTACAAAATTTTCTATAGAAATAAAATCTTGACAAAAATTTTCATAGAAATTACATTTTGCAAAAATTTTTATAGAAATTACATTTTGCAAAAATTTTCTACAGAAATAACATTTTGAAAAGAATTTATATAGAAGTAGAATTTGGACAAAATTTTCTATAGAAAAATTTTGAGAAATAAAATTTTGACAAAATTTTCTATAGTTATGAAAATATGACAAAAATTTCTATAGAAAAAAATTTTGAAAAAATTTTCTATAGAAATAAAATTTCGACAAAATTTTCTATAGAAATAAAATTTTGCCAAAATTTTTTATAGAAATAAAATTTCGAGAAAATTTTCTATAGAAATAAAATTTTGACAAAATTTTCTATAGTAATGAAATTTTAACAAAATTTTCTATAGAAATAAAATGTTGACAAAATTTTCTATAGTAATGAAATTTTAACAAAATTTTCTTTAGAAATAAAATTTTGAGAAGAATTTTCTATAGAAATAAAATTTTGAGAAGATTTTCTATAGTAATGAAATTTTGACAAAAATTTCTATAGAAATACAATTTTGAGAAAATTTTCTATAGAAATAAAATGTTGACAAAATTTTCTATAGTAATGAAATTTTAACAAAATTTTCTATAGTAATGAAATTTTAACAAAATTTTCTATAGAAATACAATTTTGAGAAGAATTTATATAGAAATAGAATTTTGACAAAATTTTCTATAGAACATTTTTTTATAGAAATATTATAGTAATGAAATTTTTACAAAATTTTCCATTAAATAAAATCTTGACAAAAATTTTCAAAGAAATTACATTTTGCAAAAATTTTCTGTAGAAATAACATTTTGAAAAGAATTTATATAGAAGTAGGATTTTGACAAAATTTTCTATAGAAAAATTTTGAGAAATAAAATTTTGACAAAATTTTCTATAGTTATGAAATTATGACAAAAATTTCTATAGAAACAAAATTTTGAAAAAAATTTCTATAGAAATAAAATTTCGACAAAATTTTCTATAGAAATAAAATTTTGACAAAATTTTCTATAGAAATAAAATTTTGACAAAATTTTAAAAAAAAATTTCTATAGAAATAAATAAGAAATAAAATTTTCTATAGAAATAAAATGTTGACAAAATTTTCTATAGTAATGAAATTTTAACAAATTTTTCTATAGAAATAAAATTTTGAGAAGAAATTATATGGAAATAGAATTTTGACAAAATTTTCTATAGAAAAATTTTTGTAGAAATATTTTTTCTATAGAAATAAAATTTTGACAAAATTTTCTATAGAAATAAAATGTTGACGAAATTTTCTATAGAAATAAAATCTTTGACAAAAATGTTCATAGAAATTACATTTTGCAAAAATTTTCTATAAAAATAACATTTTGACAAAATTTGCTATTTTGCCTAAATTTTCTATAGATATAAACTTTCGACAAAATTTGCTATAGAAATAAAATTTTGACTAAATTTGCTATAGAAGTAAAATTTTGACAACATTTTCTATAGAAATTAAATTTCTACAAAATTTTCTATAGAAATCAAATTTTGAAATAAAATAAATAAAATTTTGGAAAATTTTCTATTATAGAAAAAATTCATTAAGATTGTTGCATACTTTTAGGTGCCACATGTGGTCGTTTAAAAATACTGTAGAATTTTCTATAGAACTACTTTCCATAGAAAACACTGTCTCCCATAGATACGTTTCCATATAATCCATGATGAAGAGTATCATAGATTCGGTCCGGGTCAAATTTCAATTGTTTTGGTCTCTATTTAAAGCGTAAGTTTTCATTCCTTGTCATTGTTATGATATACAACGAAGGGACCAAAGAAAAAACCACACAAATGTTGCAACAAGAATGTAAACGACAAATATGGCAGCAATTGCAACAATGTGTTCGTTCCCCCTTAACTTTAAAACTGACAGTATTTGGTCTCACGTTTACTGCATCTTGGAGAAAAGCAACAGCACTCAGTTGGCTTAGTTGGTTTTCTAACTTTGTCCTAAGTTGTCGCAGTTAACAGTTACCGAAGTGACATTCTCCAACTTTCTAAAGGCGCCGTTATTTCTTTTTCGAACTTCCGTTTCAAAGCCCAAAGTTTAAATCCTTCGAAGGGTTTGGGGTGGAGGGTTGGGCTGGATAGTGTAGGGTTTATCGTGATTGGTAAAGTTTAAATCCCACATTTCTAATGCTACAGATATCCCTACGCCTTGAATTGATAGTTGTCATCCTCGACATGCATACAGAGAAAAGTTTTGTGGCATTTCAATTGTTGCAGTGAGGGTTTGTGGGTTTCCCAAGGGGACACACAGTGTCACAAAGAGAATAATGAGAAAATCGAACATACAAAAATTATTGCCTATGTTTAGGCGTAATTTATCAATGAGAGGACATATTGAATTGAAGGCTTGTATAAACTTATTTTTTTCTCCAAATTTTCTTTAATATTTTCCATTAAAATTTCTGTTCCTTATATCCACTAATATGTCTGTCATTAATCTTAATCAAATATCATGAGAAAATTTCCCCAAAAAAAATATTTCGAGCTTTGTCCGCGGAAACGAAAAGTTTTAGTTTTGCCACCTAATATGTGAATTCAAAGGAAATCCCATAGAAAACCATCTCATTTTCATCAGTCTCAAATGTAAAAGGAAAACTTTTTCACTCTGCCACTAACCACAAAAGTTTGTTATGCTAAATGACGACCGATTTTAGCACAATCATGTTTTCGAGCGGGGAAACACAGCAATTGTGGTGAGGGTGAATGGGATTGTGCATTGCTGTTTAGATTTTAACCAAAAAGTTTTCCTTTGAATGGGAAACTTTTCCCCACACAAACACAATGTGTAAATTGAATAACAACATCTGAAATAACTTGCAAATAAAAACACCATGTGTGAGAGCATCAGTAATTAGTAGTGTTGTCAATTTAGCTGTTTTTAACATCAAAATATCGAATAATATACCACATGGAAGCTCAGAAGAATGAATGTTTTTCAAAGGAAGCACGCTCAAAAACAAACCCAGCCAAATACATACAAATCGATGATTTGAGTTTGGCAAAGGAAAAGAGATATGCTGGCAAATTTGTTTAGGCAGTAGCCGACTATCAAACCCTTTTTCGGGAGGTTCAAGTGTAGTTCACGTTGGGTTGAGTGAATTACCCGAATTTATTCTGATAATTGGTTGATAGTTTTGCTGCAAGTAGAGGATGCTGATGAGGAATGTGGTAATTCCGAAACAGCTGTACATCCAACCATCTTGCAGTCTATAGGGCTTTGCCCAAATAAATTTGACAAGCATACTTTTCCTCTGTTGGTTAAGCTACACTTGTAGTTTAGTCAATGCATGGCTTTAAGCTGATATCAAAAAACAAAAAAAAAAAACAACAATAACGATTGAAGAGAAGCCAACAATAACAAACAAAACGAGGGAACATTTTGTATAAAAGGGTGTCCCGATATGTTATCATCATATAAAAACTGCTATCATTATAAAAAATAAATCATATAAAAAATTCTACAATCATAACTTTCTAAGCGCATACCTGGATCCTCAGCCACGGTTGCCACTCGAGCCTAAAAGAATCTACCAAAATTTGGAGAAAAATGTACGAAACAAAAAAATCTTATTTTGTCACAATTTTATTTCTATAGAAAATTTTCTCAAAATTTTATTTCTATAGAAACTTTTGTTAAAATTTTATTTCTATAGAAAATTTTGTCAAAATTTGATTTCTATAGAAAATATTGTCTAAATTTTATTTCTATAGAAAATTTTGTCAAAAGTTTATTTCTATAGAAAATTTTGCCAAAATTTTATTCCTATAGAAAATTTTGTCAAAATTTTATTTCTATAGAAAATTATGTCAAAATTTTATTTCTATAGAAAATTTTGTCAAAATTTTATTTCTATAGAAAATTTTGCCAAAATTTTATTTCTATAGAAAATTTTGCCAAAATTTTATTGCTATAGAAAATTTTGTCAAAATTTTATTCCTATAGAAAATTTTATCAAAATGTTATTTCTATAGAAAATTTTTTTAAAATTTTATTTCCATAGAAAATTTTGTCAACATTTTATTTCTATAGAAAATTTTGTCAAAATTGTATTTCTATAGAATTTTTTTGGCAAAATTTTATTTCTATAGAAATTTTCGTCAAAATTTTATTTCCGTGTCTTCAACACATTCTTTCCACTTCAGAATAGGAAGAAATTTACGATATTTAAAGGTGTTAAGAAAAAAAAAACTATAAAATAAAAGAAAACAATGAGAATAAAATTTCACCCCAGCGAGGATTTGAACCTGTGCCTGTGACTTTTGTAGTGTCGTGATAAACGCCTCTATGGGTCGTAGCATAAAATTGTTGCCAAACTCATACATTGACATTTATGAGAATTTTTTGCTGCACAACTCTCTCCTCTGGGGGTTTTGTGTCTCTTTCTCACACATTTACTTTTGTGTAGCACTTTGTGTTTTGTGTGTATTGGTGAATTTCGCGTTAAAAAAATTCAATATTGTTGTAGTAGGCATATGTCGTCAGCTGGTTAAGATATTTGGGCGTTTATTAAGTTTGCATGCCAAGGACTTTCTCGTTAAAAAAAAAAAAAAAAAAAAAAAAAAAAAAAAAAAAACGAAATCTGAGCCTAGCATTATCTCAGAAAGTTTGGCACTCATTCTATGGTTCGCTACATGAAGCATGGTGTGATTGTTAGTTGATATCACTTCAGCAACATCTGTTACTTTCCAGGGACTTTGTAGCGTTTTTTGATAAATCGTTGACAGGTGCAACAAAACGGTGAAGTAGTTTTGAGAAAAAAATATTTCTTTCATTTTCTTTGCCAAAAAAAATATGAAAAAATTCTTTTTTGATAAGAAAAAAGTGCAAAATAAAGCGACGAAGTCTTTCTTGATTTCTGGCAAAATTTTGCCTAATATGACCATACTTTAAGAAAAATGGATGATCATATTTGGTGTCGGTTTTCATATGACTGGATTTATGGCTCACCTCATTTTTCCTTTCATTGCTTATTTTGTTGACAACATTCTTACAAAGGTAGCTATTTCCGCTGTAAAGCTATCCTTAAAGGATACACATACACATCCAAAGCAAACATTTTCTTCAGTTCTCTGAGAATCAACTCTGTTTCCGATAAATTGATGATGGTTGTCATGTGTTATATTTCAGATTTATTTGCATTTTTCCCCTATGTCCTTAACAACCATCTTTTCATATTTTATTTTTGTGAGCCTTTTTCCAAATTCCAGAGAGTCGCGAAAACAGCAATGTTACCGAACATTTCTCTCAATTTGTAAAATTTAATGCATTTATTTATTCGAGGCATGTGCATGTGTGTGTAGGTCCATACATATATTTTACCCATGTTTTTGTGGCCTTTTCCCCCTTCCTTTGTAACAGAGTAAAGTTTTTCCGGATCATAAGTGGAAAATCGTAACATATGTAGCTTGCGATCCCCCCCCTCAAAATGAATTAAATATGAACTCAGAAGTTGTCAGGTTTTTTTTTTGTTTTATCTCTTGCAGCATTGATATCATGGGCCCCACTTTTCCAGATCGGAATTCAATTCATGTAATACTTCTTTTTTTTGTTATTAATCTTTTGTTGCCATAAAATCACAGTATTGACTTCCGCAGGACATAACCATTCTCGGCCGAGGTCAATCCTGTGATTTTTGTTTTTCGTTACAATATCAAATAGACATGAAATGAATTCAGGTCAAATATTCCTTCAATTTTGGGGATATGAATTTAAAAGGATATGTGAATATATTTTATACTAAGAATTTTTGGGAACATAATCTACCACAATTTTCTCAAAATTTTATTTCTATAGACAATTTTCTCAAAAATTTTATTTATTTAGAAAATTTTGTCAAAATTTTATTTCTATAGAAAATTTTGTCAAAATTTTATTTCTATAGGCAATTTTAATAAAATTTAAAATTAAAAAAAAATAGAAAATTTTGTCAAACTGTTATTTCTAAAGAATATTTTGTCGAAATTTTATTTTATTTCTGTAGAAAATTTTCTCAAAATTTTAGTTCTATACAAAATTTTCTCAAAATTTTATTTCTATAGACAAATTTGTCAATATTTTATTTCTATAGAAAAATTTCTCAAAATTTTAGTTCTGTAGAAAAATTTGTCAATATTTTATTTCTACAGAAAATTTTGTCAAAATTTTATTTCTATAGAAAATTTTGTCAAAATTTTATTTCTATAGAAAATTTTGTCAAAATTTTATTTCTATAGAAAATTTTGTCAAAATTTTATTTCTATAGAAAATGTTGTCAAAATTTTATTTCTATAGAAAATTTTGTCAAAATTTTATTTCTATAGAAAATTTTGTCAAAATTTTATTTCTATAGAAAATTTTGTCAAAACTTTATTTTTATAGAAAATTTTGTCAAAATTTTATTTCTATAGAAAATTTTGTCAAAATTTTATTTCTATAGAAAATTTTGTCAAAATTTTATTTCTATAGAAAATTTTGTTAAAATTGTATCCCCCATATTCAAAAAAGTTAACGTAAACTTTAAACCTACTATTACCGTACAAATTCCTTCGACAAACTGTCAGTAAATTATTATTAATATGGGCATATTTCCACAGAAAATTTTGTCAATTTTCTCAAAATTTTAATTCTATAAAAATATCCTTTCTATAGAATATTTCGTCAACATTTACTGAATCGAGCCTCTAGTGGTAATTTCTCTTTATGACGCCTATATTTCGATGCCAATTTAGTAAGGAGTAATGTACAGTCAGAATTAGTGCTGAGTTTATAAGAAATTTCATCAAATTTATTCAAACCTGCCTTTCAATGGGAATATCCTTCCCTTACCCATCTTCCATGTTTACATAATCCATTCCAAAATTTCAATACAATAAACCTCATAATACTAACAATTTTGCAAATATTATTATACATATTTTAATCCTCCACTATATATAGATATATTGATGTCGAAATGTAAATCTAATTAATTTGGAAGTTATTGCCCAAAACGGAAAACCAAACCAAAGAAATTCATAAATCTACTTTTAAATCAACTTAAGCCACTTGGACATGAAAATTACATTTCTACTTACACAATTATGCATATGGAAATTTTTCGAAAATTTATTCCAAATTAATGGCATAATCACAAAATAATTATTTAGTCCAAAAACGCCTTAGCAGTTGATTGTGTTTACATCTGTGTGTACGTATGTATGTATGTGCGTGTGTGTGTTTTACCATAAATGTAGGCTGAGTCCTGTTTATATTAAGCTTTAAGCAACACCCCAATAATTGGCAAGAACTTATAAATATTTTAGCCCAGCCTTGGTTTACGCCAAGCAATTCATGGACGAAGTCATTCAATGATTATGCATGCACTGCTAGTAGAACAATGGGGGGAGAATTTGCAAAAAAAATAAAAGGCCGAAAGGCCGACTAAGCCGAATCTTTTATACACTCTACCATGGATTGCGTAAAATTCTATTAAAGATTGACATTCAGAACACCGTTGTCACTCGATCCAAATATAATCTACAAAAAGTTTGAGCAAATTTTACCAAAAAAACTACTAAACAAAAAAATCTTATTTCATTAAAATTTTCTATAAAAATAAAATTTTGACAAAATTTTCTATAGAAATAAAATTTTGACAACATTTTCTAAAGAAATAAAATTTGACAAAATTTCCTATAGAAATAAAATTTTGACACAATTTTCTATAGAAATAAATTTTTGACAAAATTTTCTATAGAAATAAAATTTTGACAAAATTTTCTATAGAAATAAAATTTTGACAAAAATTTCTAAAGAAATAAAATATTGACAAAAATTTCTAAAGAAATAAAATATTGACAAAATTTTCTATAGAAATAAAATGTTGACAAAATTTTCTATAGAAATAAAATTTTGGCAAAATTTTCTATAGAAATAAAATTTTGACAAAATTTTCTATAGAAATAAAATTTTGAAAAAATTTTCTATAAAAATAAAATTTTAACAAAATTTTCTATAGAAACAAGATTTTGTCAAAATTTTCTATAGAAATAAAATTGCGACAAAATTTTTTACAGAAACAAAATTTCGACAAAATTTTCTATAGAAATAAAATTTCGACAAAATTTTCTATAGAAATAAAATTTTGACAAAATTTTCTATAAAAATAAAATTTTAACAAAATTTTCTATAGAAATAAAATTTTGACAAAATTTTCTATAGAAATAAAATGTTGACAAAATTTTCTAAAGTAATAAAATTTTGACAAAATATTTTTAAAAATAAAATTTTGAAAAAATTTTCTATAAAAATAAAATTTTGACAAAATTTTCTATAGAAATAAGATTTTGTTAAAATTTTCTATAGAAATAATATTTTGTTAAAATTTTCTATAGAAATAAAATTGCGACAAAATTTTCTATAGAAATAAAATCTTTGCAAAATTTTCTATAGAAATAAAATTTTGACAAAATTTTCTATAAAAATAAAATTTTGACAAAATGTTCTATAACATAAAATTTTGACAAAATTTTCTATAAACATAAAATTTTTTCAAAATTTTCTATAGAAATAAAATGTTGACAAAATTTTCTATAGAAATAAAATGTTAACAAAATTTTCTATAGAAATAAAATGTTGACAAAATTTTCTATAGAAATAACATTTTGACAAAATATTCTATAGAAATAAAATTTTGACAAAATATTCGATAGAAATAAAATTTTGACAAAATTTTCTAAAGTAATAAAATTTCGACAAAATTTCCTATAAAAATAAAATTTTGAAAAAATTTTCTTTAAAAATAAAATTTAGACAAAATTTTCTATAGAAATAAAATTTCGACAAAATTTTCTATAGAAATAAAATTTTGACAAAATTTTCTATAAAAATAAAATTTTAACAAAATTTTCTATAGAAATAAAATTTTGACAAAATTTTCTATAGAAATAAAATTTTGACAAAACTTTCTTAAAAATAAAATTTTGACAAAATTTTCTTAAAAATAAAATTTTGAAAAAATGTTCTATAAAAATAAAATTTTTACAAAATTTTCTATATAGCAATAAAATTGTGACAAAATTTTCTATAGAAATAAAATTTCAACAAAATTTTCTATAGAAATAAAATTTCGAAAAAATTTCCTATAAAAATAAAATTTTGAAAAAATTTTCTATAGAAATAAAATTTTTACAAAATTTTCTATAGAAATAAAATTTTGACAAAATTTTCTATAAAAATAAAATTTTGACAAAATTTTCTAAAGTGATACAATTTTGACAAAATTTCCTAAAAAAATAAAATTTTAAAAAAATTTTCTATAAAAATAAAATTTTGACAAAATTTTCTATAGAAATAAGATTTTGTCAAAATTTTCTATAGAAATAAAATTGCGACAAAATTTTTTATAGAAATAAAATTTCGACAAAATTTTCTATAGAAATAAAATTTTTACAAAATTTTCTATATAGCAATAAAATTTTGACAAAATTTTCTATAGAAATAAAATTTCAACAAAATTTTCTATAGAAATAAAATTTCGACAAAATTTTTTATAGAAATAAAATTTTTACAAAATTTTTTATAGAAATAAAATTTTGACAAAATTTGCTTTAGAATAAAAATTTTGACAACATTTTCTATAGAAATAAAATTTTGACAAAATTTTCTAAAGTAATACAATTTTGACAAAATTTCCTATAAAAATAAAATTTTGAAAAAATTTTCTATAAAAATAAAATTTTAAAAAAATTTTCTATAAAAATAAAATTTTGACAAAATTTTCTATAGAAATAAAATTGCGACAAAATTTTTTATAGAAATAAAATTTCGACAAAATTTTCTATAGAAATAAAATTTTTACAAAATTTTCTATATAGCAATAAAATTTTGACAAAATTTTCTATAGAAATAAAATTTCGACAAAATTTTCTATAGAAATAAAATTTCGACAAAATTTTTTATAGAAATAAAATTTTGACAAAATTTTCTATAGAAATAAAATTTTGACAAAATTTGCTTTAGAATTAAAATTTTGACAACATTTTCTATAGAAATAAAATCTTGACAAAATTTTCTAAAAAAATAAAATGTTGACCAAATTTTCTATAGAAATAAAATTTTGACAAAATTTCCTATAAAAACAAAATTTTGAAGAAATTTTCTATAAAAAAAATTGAAAAAATTTTCTATAGAACTAAAATTTCGACAAAATTTTTTATAGAAATAAAATTTCGACAAAATTTTTAATAGAAATAAAATTTCGACAAAATTTTCTATACAAATAAACTTTTGACAAAATTTTCATATAGAAATAAAATTTTGACAAAATTTGCTTTTTATTGCTTTTGAACAATAAAAAGAACCCATTGTTTCTCCTTGGAACTGCTTAATACATTCTACTTGTGTATGTGTTTAAGTGTAAGCACGTATATATGTATACATAGCTTTTGTATAAATTACTATATTCCATTTAAGCAAAATATTTAAGTTCATAGCCTCGACATGTACAACATATGTATAAGTATGTGAATTTATAGTCATCAGGCTATTTTACCCATAGTGTGGTTGGCCATCCTCAAAAATTGCAGCAATCATATGAAGAAGTTCCACTTCTGGTCTATGGGGGGTCTTGGTGTATTGCAGGAGATTTTGTTGGTGTTGCAGACTGTTGCCAATGTTGAAATAATTGCATCATATTACAACTTTAATTATATAAAATTATGGTTTGCGGCATTGCCTATGTATTTGGGAGTATAACAAGGGCACGTGTGTTAGGGAGTGCTGATACATTTGTAGTGAAAAGATAGAGCTATGGTTTGACTTGCATAAGGTTCCATTTCCTTTAGGGTTTGTAAATCCTATTTCGAAGGCAGATTGGTACTGGGCAGAATAACATTGTTAAGTTGATGAGTTCTTGAAGAGCATAATAGTAAACTGGCATATATGAATGTTTGTTTGAGCAAATTTTTTCGATAGTCATGTATTTTAAATAATGTTTCAAATTTTTGTACTAAAAAGGATAGGAATATCTACTTAAGAACTTCATAGTGGTTATACTCTGAGGAGAGTTGTTAAATATATTACATGACCAAAAATGTTGAAAGGAGTTATTTAGTTTTTTTTCCGCAAAAAAGTAATCCTCTTTATCTCCATAAATAAAGGTAGCCGAAATTTGTAAAAAGTATAGCAGTGTTACCAGTGTATCACTTTATTGTTGAATCGTGTTACCTACTATAGAAAATTGCATTGCATATTTTCAATTGCCTGCTTGACAACAGAATGGTTTGATAGGAAAAAATACTCAAATTAATAGTATTGGAAGCATTAGTTCAATTTTATGTTAAAGCATTGAAAAATTGCACAACATTTCAAAAAGGTGTCAGAAAAATGCAACTTGTATGACATTTAGTGGCACAACACAAAACTGGAGCACAAAAGAGCCAACGCTTCATGCGTCATTGATCGGGCCAAGTGGTAATCAGAAGGAACAATTTCAGGGCCATTCGGCGGAAGGAGTTGGACTTTCTATATGTGGATTTCATCATAAGTTTTTACGGGGTTTGCAACACGTGGTCAAGCATTATCGTTCTGCAAAACTATCATGCCGTGGCTTTCCACATATTATAGCTATTTATCACGCAATTGCCGATTCTAACAGATTCGGTACAAAGCTTCAGTGATCATTTCCCTCGATTTTGCAAAACATTTCTCTCCAAATATGAGGTAATTGAATTTTCTATATAAGTTGAATTGAGTGTTGACAAATTTCTCTATAGAAATAAAATTTTGAGACAACTTTCTATAGAAATAAAATTTTGCGATTTTCTATAAAAATAAAATTTTTGAAAAATTTTTCTATACAAATAAGATTTTGAGATAAAATTTGAGATAATTTTCTTTAGAAATTAAATTTTGAGACAATTTTCTGTAGAAATAACATTTTCTGAAAATTTTCTAGAGAAATAAAATTTTGAGAAAATTTTACAGAGAAAACAAATTTTGAAAAAATTTTCTATAGAAATAAAATTTTGCATTTTAAGAAGATTTTCGATAAAAATAAAATTTTGAGAAAATTCTCTTAAGAAATAAAATTTTGAGAAAATTTTCTATAGAAATAAAATTTTCAGAAAATTTTCTATAGAAATAAAATTTTCAGAAAATTTTCTATAGAAATAAAATTTTCTATAGAAATAAAATTTTCAAAAAATTTTCTATAGAAATAAAATTTTGACAAAATTTTCTATAGAAATAAGATTTTGAGCAAATTTTCTATCGCAATAAAATTTTTACCAACATATTGTCTATAGAAATAAAATTTTGACAAAGTTTTTTATAGAAATAAAATTGTACAAAATTTTCTACAGAAATAAAATTTTTTGTAAAATTTTCTATAGAAATAGCAATTTTCCCTTGCTGGTGCAAGCAAAAATCGTTAAAACGTATAAAATCTGACATATATACAATTAAAGGATAATTATACACCCAAAAAATTATCGCTAATAGGAGGGATCATTCATGTATTCGAGGAAACAGAAAAACATTTTTTTCACAAAGATTTGATCAAAATTTTCAAAATTAGATTTTTTAATTTGGTAGATTGTGGTAAAATTTTCTTTACATTTTGGTAGATTTTTGGCAAGAGTGGCAACCGTGATTACATCATCACCTGCTACAGATCCCATCAAATATACAACAGTATAAGCTTTTTCCATGGATATTCGGCTTTTCCGTCGATATTGATTGAGGTCGGGGTAACCATATGATTTTTTTCACTTGGGATTGTCGTACTGGATACACGTTTCATCACCAGCAATGATACAATGCAAAAAATCTTTTCTGTGTTGGCTTTGGAGCAACTTCCCGCAAATGCTAAAATATTGATTCTACGCAAAAGAATACCCTTCTTTCAGTGTAAAAACCTGTCTAGATGAGGTGTCAAACACCCACATATAATAATGAGCTAAAATAATTTTATCGGGACTATTGTTACATGTTAAATTCCTTAGAACATAATTCAATATATTACTGCACTGTATATTATATTACTTTGATCTCGGTATTACAATTTCATTTAAAGCAATATTGCTTCCCAACACAGTACATAAAAACTGTACCGATGTGTTTGTTGTGACGACAACTAAAGATGAAGTGTGGCAAAAACTAAAGCATACCCTAAGGCATTGAATGAAAACCCAAAAATTTAATTAATCAAAACAAAAACATCATAACAAAAAGTATAAATAAACCGCAGTAAGTTCAAGCAAATATTAGTCATGTTTTTGTTTTTTGATATTGGATTCCTAGCTCGCTACAGAATGACAATAACAAATTCAAATCTTTTAGACCATACTAAAATAATAAAAATGTCTGTTTGGTAACTTTACTATGTTCTATTCAATCTTATAGTCAGGGATGATAAATGATGTTGACGAAAAAGTTCTAAAAATGTATGAAAATTGTACTTTTCTAAGTCAAAAGGTGCTAAAATTATATAATATCAAATTTAACGACTGTTGTAAAAGTATACGCATATTTACACCTAGGCCGATTTGGACAATTTTTTAGATTTTCCTAAAAAATCTTATTTTGCAAAATTTTATTTCTATACAAAATTTTGTCAAAATTTTATTTCTGCGGAAAATTATGCAACAATTTTATTTCTATAGGAAATTTTGTCAAAATCTTATTTCTATAGGAAATTTTGTCAAAATTTTATTTCTATAGAAAATTTTGTCAAAATTTTATTTCTGCGAAAAATTTTGCAAAAATTTTATTTCTATAGAAAATTTTGTCAAAATTTTATTTCTAAAGTAAATTTTGCAAAAATTCTATTTCTATATAAAATTTTGTCAAAATTTTATTTCTATAGAAAATTTTGTCAAAATTTTATTTCTTTAGAATTTTTTTTTTCAAAATTTTATTTCTATAGAAAATTTTGCAAAAATTTTATTTCTATATAAAATTTTGTCAAAATTTTATTTTTATAGAAAATTTTGTCAACATTTTATTTCTATAGACAATTTTTTCAACATTTTATTTCTATAGAAAATTTTGCTAAAATTTTATTTCTATAGAAAATTTTGTCAAAATTTTATTTCTATAGAAAATTTTGTCAAAATTTTATTTCTATAGACAATTTTGTCAAAATTTTATTTCTATAGACAATTTTGTCAAAATCTTATTTCTATAGGAAATTTTGTCAAAATTGTATTTTTATATTCTATAGAAAATTTTGTCAAAATTTTATTTCTATAGAAAATTTTGTCAAAATTTTATTTCTATAGAAAATTTTGTCAAAATTTTATTTCTATAGGAAATTTTGTCAAAATCTTATTTCTATAGGAAATTTTGTCAAAATTTTATTTCAAAAGAAAATTTTGTCAAAATTTTATTTCTATAGAAAATTTTGTCAAAATTTTATTTCTATAGAAAATGTTGTCAAAATTTTATTTCTATAGAAAATTTTGTCAAAATTTTATTTCTATAGAAAATTTTGTCAAAATTTTATTTCTATAGAAAATTTTGCAAAAATTTTATTTCTATATAAAATTTTGTCAAAATTTTATTTTTATTAAAATTTTGCAAAAATTTTATTTCTATAGAAAAATTTGTCAACATTATATTTCTATAGAAAATTTTGTCAACATTTTATTTCTATAGAAAATTTTGTCAACATTTTATTTCTATAGAAAATTTTGTCAACATTTTATTTCTATAGAAAATTTTGCTAAAATTGTATTTCTATAGAAAATTTTGTCAAAATTTTATTTCTATAGAAAATTTTGTCAAAATTTTATTTCTATAGAAAATTTTGTCAAAATTTTATTTCTATAGAAAATTTTGTCAAAAGTTTATTTCTATAGAATATTTTGTCAACATTTTATTTCTATAGAAAATTTTGTCAAAATTTTATTTCTATAGGAAATTTTGTCAAAATTTTATTTCTAAAGAAAATTTTGTCAAAATTTTATTTCTATAGAAAATTTTGTCAAAATTTTATTTCTATAGAAAATGTTGTCAAAATTTTATTTCTATAGAAAATTTTGTCAAAATTTTATTTCTATAGAAAATTTTGCAAAAATTTTATTTCTATATAAAATTTTGGCAAAATTTTATTTTTATAAAAATTTTGCAAAAATTTTATTTCTATAGAAAATTTTGTCAAAATTTTATATCTATAGAAAATTTTGTCAAAATTTTATTTCTATAGAAAATTTTGTCAAAATTTTATTTCTATAGGAAATTTTGTCAAAATTTTATTTCTAAAGAAAATTTTGTCAAAATTTTATTTCTATAGAAAATTTTGTCAAAATTTTATTTCTATAGAAAATGTTGTCAAAATTTTATTTCTATAGAAAATTTTGGCAAAATTTTATTTCTATAGAAAATTTTGACAAAATTTTATTTCTATAGAAAATTTTGTCAAAATTTTATTTCTATAGAAAATTTTGCAAAAATTTTATTTCTATATAAAATTTTGGCAAAATTTTATTTTTATAAAAATTTTGCAAAAATTTTATTTCTATAGAAAATTTTGTCAAAATTTTATTTCTATAGAAAATTTTGTCAACATTTTATTTCTATAGAAAATTTTGTCAAAATTTTATTTCTATAGGAAATTTTGTCAAAATTTTATTTCTAAAGAAAATTTTGTCAAAATTTTATTTCTATAGAAAATTTTGTCAAAATTTTATTTCTATAGAAAATTTTGACAAAATTTTATTTCTATAGAAAATTTTGTCAAAATTTTATTTCTATAGAAAATTTTGCAAAAATTTTATTTCTATATAACATTTTGGCAAAATTTTATTTTTATAAAAATTTTGCAAAAATTTTATTTCTATAGAAAATTTTGTCAACATTTTATTTCTATAGAAAATTTTGTCAAAATTTTATTTCTATAGGAAATTTTGTCAAAATTTTATTTCTATAGAAAATTTTGTCAAAATTTTATTTCTATAGAAAATGTTGTCAAAATTTTATTTCTATAGAAAATTTTGACAAAATTTTATTTCTATAGAAAATTTTGTCAAAATTTTATTTCTATAGAAAATTTTGCAAAAATTTTATTTCTATATAAAATTTTGGCAAAATTTTATTTTTATAAAAATTTTGCAAAAATTTTATTTCTATAGAAAATTTTGTCAAAATTTTATTTCTATAGAAAATTTTGTCAACATTTTATTTCTATAGAAAATTTTGTCAAAATTTTATTTCTATAGGAAATTTTGTCAAAATTTTATTTCTAAAGAAAATTTTGTCAAAATTTTATTTCTATAGAAAATTTTGTCAAAATTTTATTTCTATAGAAAATGTTGTCAAAATTTTATTTCTATAGAAAATTTTGTCAAAATTTTATTTCTATAGAAAATTTTGACAAAATTTTATTTCTATAGAAAATTTTGACAAAATTTTATTTCTATAGAAAATTTTGTCAAAATTTTATTTCTATAGAAAATTTTGCAAAAATTTTATTTCTATATAAAATTTTGGCAAAATTTTATTTTTATAAAAATTTTGCAAAAATTTTATTTCTATAGAAAATTTTGTCAAAATTTTATTTCTATAGAAAATTTTGTCAACATTTTATTTCTATAGAAAATTTTGTCAACATTATATTTCTATAGAAAATTTTGTTAAAATTTTATTTCTATAGAAAATGTTGTCAAAATTTTATTTCTTTAGAAAATTTTGTCAAAATTTTATTTCTATAGTAAATTTTGTCAAAATTTTATTTCTATAGAAAATTTTGTCAAAAAATTTATATCTATAGAAAATTTTGTCAAAATTTTATTTCTATAGAAAATTTTGTCAAAATTTTATTTCTATAGAAAATTTTGTCAAAATTTAATTTCTATAGAAAATTTTGTCAAAATTTAATTTCTATAGAAACTTTTGTCAAAATTGTATTTCTATAGAAAATTTTGTCAAAATTGTATTTCTATAGAAAATTTTGCAAAAATTTTATTTCTATAGAAAATTTTGTCAAAATTTAATTTCTATAGAAAATTTTGTCAACATTTTATTTCTATAGAAAATTTTGCTAAAATTGTATTTCTATAGAAAATTTTGTCAAAATTTTATTTCTATAGAAAATTTTGTCAAAATTTTATTTCTATAGAAAATTTTGTCAAAATTTTATTTCTATAGGAAATTTTGGCAAAATCTTATTTCTATAGGAAATTTTGTCAAAATTTTATTTCTATAGAAAATTTTGGCAAAATTTTATTTCTATAGAAACTTTTGTCAAAATTTTATTTCTATAGAAAATTTTGTCAAAATTGTATTTCTATATAAAATTTTGTCCAAATTTTATTTCTGTAGAAAATTTTGTAAAAATCTTATTTATATAGAACATTTTGTAAAAATCTTATTTATATAGAAAATTTTGTCAAAATTTTATTTCTATAGAAAATTTTGTCAAAATTTTATTTCTATAGAATTTTTTTTTGCAAAAGTTTTATTTCTGTAGAAAATTTTGTCAAAATTTTATTTCTATAGAAATTTGTTTTCAAAATTTTATTTCTATAGAAAATTTTGCAAAATTTTATATCTATAGAAAATTTTGCAAAAATTTTATTTCTATATAAAATTGTGTCAAAATTTTATTTCTATAGAAAATTTTGTCAAAATTTTATTTCTATAGAACATTTTGTCAAAATTGTATTTCTATAGAAAATTTTGTCAAAATTTTATTTCTGCGGAAAATTTTGCAAAAATTTTATTTCTATAGAAAATTTTGTCAAAATTTTATTTCTGCGGAAAATTTTGTCAAAATGTTATTTCTATAGAAAAGTTTGTCAAAATTTTATTTCTATAGAAAATTTTGTCAAAATTTTATTTCCATCGAAAATTTTGTCCAATTTTTATTCTATAGGAAATTTTGTTAAAATTTTATTTCTATAGGAAATATTTTATTCGTATAGAAAATTTTGTCAACAATTTATTTCTATACAAAATCTTGTAAAAATTTTACTTCTATATTATAGAAAATTTTGTCAAAAGTTTATTTCCTTGGAAAATTTATGAAGAAGTACTTCTTTGCAAAAACTATCAAACTCAACAACAACAAAAACACCTCTATTATTGAAGAAGAGAAGAAGTTAATCTAAAACAATCTTCACATTGAATTAATTATCTTATATGGCCTTTGAGAATTCTAAGGTAAATTGCCTTATAGTCATTTATCATTTAAAATTGTATTTAACAGAAATTTTCATATGATTTATCTGCATAGAGGGAGCGACCATTATATGTCTGCAAAGTTTTAATTATGCTTGGAAGCATTTCTTTTTTATGTTAATTGCCCGTTGCAAATGACTTAAGAAAAAAAGAGGAATTCATAATATAATGTTCAATTTTCTGGTGCTAATTAACAATTTTATACACTCAACGTAGGAAGAGATTATTTGTTACTTGATACAAATGATAAATACCAAGAAGAAATAGAACACAATGTTAAAACAATGAAGCTAATTTCACAGAAAAGTCTTTAGCCTACAAAAGAGGGAAAACATATTGCTAAGTTGGAGATTTATTTTATAATAAAGTTTCCTTTTAATTCCATACACTTAGCCTAGAGCGGCTTCAATTTTTTTTGGAATCTATCTTAAACCAAAAAAAAAAAAAACAAAATATTTTCTCAATAACTATAAGGCCTCCCAGAAGCGTTACCGCTGAAACTTTAGAAAACTTGGGACAAAAAGTTTTATTCGTAATAAAACACAATGATACAAAATAATAAAAATACAATCTTTCTTTTAGAGAATATATATCATCCTATAAAGAAAAATATATTTTTTGTCATCAATCTCGAATTTAAGAGATTCAATATCAAAATTGGTATCATCAGTCTTTGACATCGATTAAAAAAATAATTTATCCAATTAAAATTTAATCTTTTTCAATTAGTTTATATATTTTTTTCATTTTGATTTAAAAATTAATTGAATGTTGAATAATTTTTTAAACTAATAGGAAAAGAAGAAGGAAAAATATTTGCCTTATTTAGTTTTTATGTAAATGTCTACTTACATTCGAAGGTATCTAAGATATATCAAATTTCATTTATTTTAATTTTTAATTCGTACAAAAATTCTCTTCTCAAATCCATATAACGGAAAAGGAAATATAGAAAATATCTCTAAAGCTCTCTTCCCCCCAGCAGCAAAAACTCACACTCTAACATCAATGAAAAACAACAAACATTGTCATCATCTGTGGCTTATAGGCAAACCAATGGACCACAAAAACATATGCACTGGAATTTAACTCAACCGAACACATGTTTTTATGACCACACAGGCACACACACACTGGGCAGGATATTGAAATGAGCATAACGGAGAGTAGATAGAAAAGGTGTGAGTGTGCGACTTTACTATTCTGCCACACAATTCGAATGGGGATTTTATTGGTTTGCTTAGAAAATATGGAGCTGTCCCCAGTTCAGAGTTCCACATACAGACACTCACCCATACACACACAGACTATCGAAGTATTTCAATCTTTTTAGGTTTGTTTGGTATCACATTTTGTGATTTTTTATTATGCTTATGTATGAATTCGACATAGAAAAATAAAATTGAATTTTTGAATGCTGGAATATATGGGAAATTGTATGGTAAATTAGTAAACCGATAAAACATCATAATTTTGGGCAAATTAGATAATATTCTAGCAACTGTTATCTTCTGGAATAAATAAATAAATTTTAAATATATTTGGACCTTTTTATGTTCCTGGCATTGCCAACACGGTTGCCACAGTTGGTAGAATTCTACCACAAATGGTAGTTTATTTTCTGTTAGGTAGATTTTGCCAAATATTCCCCTCCAACTATGAAATACTTCACAAATTTTCTATAGAAATAAAAAATTGACAACATTTTCTACAGAAAATCAATGTTGACAAAATTTTCTATAGAAATAAAATTTTGGACAACATTTTCTAAAGAAATAAAATTTTAGACAAAATTTTGTATAGAAATACACTTTTGACAATATTTTCTAAAGAAATAAATTTTTGACAAAATTTTCTATAGAAACAAAATTTTGGACAAAATTTTCTATAGAAATAAAATTTTGACAAAATGTTCTATAGAAATAAAATTTTGACAAAATTTTCTATAGTAATAAAATTTTGCGAAAATTTTCTATATAGATAATTTTTGGTTTTTTCTGTTATTTGGAGCAGAATAGTCCATATTTACTTAACGAAACAAAAGAGAAAAGATATGGAATTATTTGCATAAATTTGTTTCTAAAATCGAATGCTTGTATCTTAAGTATAGCTATCCTTGGTAGTTTTTATCCTTCGATATTTTCATCTTTGAGCCCTTTAAATGTTTATGCTGTGGCTTAAACATTGATTTGCAACATTTAAAACTGAAATGATTACAAGATGGCAGTTAATGCATTGGAAATTCGAAAATATACATAGGCTCTTAATCGATATGCAAGATCAAAACTACAAAACTGTTTGAGCCTAATATGTAAAACTTTTCTACTAAACTAGCCAAAAGCATATCCTTTCTTAAGGATAAAGCCTATGGAAAAATTTAGGCCTACATGCAATTAATAGCTAATAGATTTTAGACTTTTAAATGTGGGTTATACAGATTTTTTTTTGCTTTTTATAAATTCTTTGAGGAAATGCCAAACTATATCTATAGAGATTTTCTTTATGGCTGAGTCCTTGATTTATTGACATCTAAATGTGTTGCTGCTTGTGGCAAAATTCCCTCAAAAAAAAAAAAAAAAAACCCTTGGCACCGTTCGATTTTAGCTCATACATGAATGTGTTTTTTTTTTTGAAGATATGCCAAAAATCTTATTTCTATAGAAAAAATGGTTGTTTCCTTTTTATTTGGACTATAGCTATGAAACATGTTGTAATAATAGTATGTAAAAAATGTGATTTTTTTACAATCCTTTAATTTGAAATTTTCCTCGCATGAAAACCTTTTGGTATCCGTTTTGTCGTTTATTAGAAAAAAACTTTCATTTTTCAAAGAGACTCGTTTTTCTTCAGATGAGTATTTCTATAACATTCAATCTTTTTCGTTTGTTAATTTTAACAAACTTTTCTATAGAAATAAAATTTTCTATAGAAATAACATTTTGACAAAATTGCTTATAGAAGTAACCAGGGCTGTGGAGTCGAGTTAATTTTGCTCGACTCCGGCTCCGACTCCAGCATTTCTTATAAACCTCGACTCCGGAGTTGAAGGTGGTGTACCTAAATCTCATTTTAACAGTATTCCAATGGTATTTTTAAGGTTTCAAAAAAAGACCGATATTAGTATTCTATTGTCCAAAAGAACTCTAATTTTAAATTTTGATACGACTCGACGACAAACTTCAGCATTTCAGGGATGTAAAAGCTCTACATTTTAAATACGACACAAGACCACGTCAAAATATGGGTAGATAATAAACATCTCCAGAATATGTACATATTTATAAAAACACAAAATTTCAAAAAATAATTAGGCTTCCAAAAGTTTGAGAAGTAAAATTCTGGCATTGGCCTATATAGGCATTAAAAAAAACATAAATCTATATAAAAAAGAAAAATACATTCAGATAGAAAGTTTAAATGCTTACTCCCAAAAGACCGGCTCAGATGGCACGTTGGCACAGCTTCCAAGGACATCGGGTGTATATGGCCTTTAAATCTAAATTGTCGAAATAGTGCCTTAATTACAAAGATATGAAGTGTTTTTCAAATTTTGTTTCGCCGGAGTCGGAGTCGAGTACAATTTCTACGACTCCAGCAAAATCTTCAGACTCCGACTCCGGCACCGACTCCACAGCCCTGGAAATAACATTTTGACAAAATTTTCTATAGAAATAGAATTTTAACAATATTTCCTATAGAAATAAAATTTTGACAAAATTTTCTATAGTAATAAAATTAAACATTTTAAAGATGTTGACTTAATATTGACTTTAGAGTAAGTTTGATCACCATTTCGTTTTATATATTGTCAAATTTTACTTCTGTAGAAAATTTTATTAAAATGTTGTTTCCATAAAAAGTTTTATAAAAATTTTATTTTTTGTCAAGACTTTATTTTTATGAAAAATTTTGTGAAAATTTTATTTCTATAGAAAATTTTGTCAAAATTTTATTTCTATAGAAAATATTGTTAAAATTCTATTTCTATAGAAAATATTGTTAAAATTTTATTTCTATAGAAAATTTTGTCAAAATGTTTTTTCCAGCGCTGTGGAGTCTGGAAATGTTTTCAAAATTTTATTATTTCTATAGAAAATTTTGTCAAAATTTTATTTCTATAGAAACTATTGTTAAAATTCTATTTCTATAGAAATATAATTTTAATTTTAAAGATGTTGACTTAATAGTAAATTTGATCACCATTTCGTTTTGTATATAATTTTGTCAAATTTTACTTCTATAGAAAATTTTATTAAAATGTTATTTCCATAGAAAGTTTTATAAAAATTTTATTTCTATAGAAAATGTTTTTCAAAATTTTATTTCATAAAAACTTTTATGAAAAATTTTGTCAAAATTTTATTTACATGGAAAAATTTGCCAAAATTTTATTTCTATAGAAAATATTGTCAACATTTTATTTCTATAGAAAATTTTGTCAAAATTTTATTATTTCTATAGAAAATTTTGTCAAAATTTTATTATTTCTATAGAAAAATTTTGTCAAGATTTTATTTCTATAGAAAATATTGTTAAAATTCTATTTCTATGGAAAATATTGTTAAAATTTTATTTCTATAGAAAATTTTGTCAAAATGTTTTTTCCAGCGCTGTGGAGTCTGGAAATGTTTTCAAAATTTTATTATTATATCTATAGAAAATTTTGTCAAAATTTTATTTCTATAGAAAAATTTTGTCAAAATTTTATTTCTATAGAAAATTTTATCAAAACTTCGTCAACATTTTGTTTTTTTAGAAATTTTTGTCCAACTTTTTTATTCTATAGAAAATTTTTACCAATATTTTATTTCCGTACAAAATTTTATCAAAATTTTACTTCTATAGAAAAGTTTGTCAAAATTTTATTTCTATAGAAAATGTTATCAAAATTTTATTTCTATAGAAAATTTGTGAAATGCCTTTTAGGTGGAGAGAGAGTTTTGCAAAATCTACAAAAATATCAAAAAGACGATATTCAAGGCAAATCACTACCGATTCTTTAACAATAGCCATTTTTCATTTTCCGTAATTACAATATTACCCTCGAACTCCATCACGAGTAAAACTCTTTTTATATTAACACAAATGGCAATGCTTTTGGTAGTTTGTAAACAATATAATGGACTGTCAATAAAACAAATATTATATAGATGGACTTCATATCATCTACCCTAAAATTGTTTTTGTATCTACACCTACATTTCTTTGTCCCCAAGGAGAAAAAAGACAATTTGTAGCAACCATTCCTAGTAAAGGTAATAGAAAGCCTCTACTTTGGTCGATCTTATCAAAAATTGTCCCATGAAATTGTGGCCCATTAAAATAACAAAGTATCTGTCTTCCCCCATCCCCAGTCGGGTCAAAGGGAATAATTCGAAAATCATAAGCATGTCCAATTACATGCTTGGGAACCCCAAAAATCTTATTAACACACCATACACAGATATATGTATTTGATTAATCTACAGAAGAAGTATTTCTCTTCCCGTTCTCTCGCTCTCTTTCTCTCTGTCACCCGTAACTAGAAATATAAAGAGTCATCATAAATAATGGTCGTAAACAAATACAAAGATGTTGGGATAATCAAACAAACTCAATTTTGTTTTCCTGAATGATCCAAGAAAAACATATCCTTTGACCACAGAGATTAACAACAACATTTTTATTAGATTTTTCTTATATTGCATACTCTCACACCTACACACACACATACCCCAGAAACATTCGCAAAAATCCTTTTAGTAGAGGATAAACGGAGGAGAGAATGTTTTGTTCGGGTTGCCTTAAGAAATGACATAATTTTTTCGGAGAAATTGTCAATGGGGGAATATTTACCCATGAAATAGTCACTGCCATATGGAGATTGTGTGGTCAATGGGAAAAATTGCAAATGTAACTCTCAGCAGCGAGCAAATAAAAATGACTGCAAGAAACCTATGATGCTAGGGAATGACAATGAGTTTTTGGAGAAGAGCAAAATTAGATATGGGGTAAAATACACCAGTGTGGTATGTGCTGGTATGTGAATGCCAAAAACCAGCAGCTTTATGAGCATCAACAAAAGAATATCCCTGAATAATGGTGTCCCATAATGGAGTGAGAGTAATATGAAAAATTGTAACACGAACAAGCTGCCAAGGAATTTGTAAGCAAGCTTTCGGTTGGCTAAGCACATTTCATGTCATTGGAGATTTCACAAAACATTTATTCTGCAAGTGTGCATCAAATAAGGACAACAAAAGGCATTGCCACTTTATTTTATGCTCTTTCACTCCCCACCACACACACTAACACAGCTAAATATAGTGTGGGAAAAATACACACTCATACAATTTGCTTTTTTTTCTATGGAAAATAATCAACAATAACAGCATCACGATTTTCAGGCACTATAAGCTAATGCTGACATTGTCCTGTATTGGTATGAATGAATGAATGAACGTAGCAACAAGAAAAAAACATTAAGTGAAGCAAACGAGTCCAACGACCAAGGAGTACATTCCTCAATGCAATTCAAAATATTTTTCTTTCTCAAGGCGAAATAAAACAATAACAAGGAATAAACGAAGCATATATACCCTGCTATAAATGCTAAAGTTTCTTGTTACTTATAAGGATTGACTCAGGACCACTCGCTAAGTACGTCTGTCCATCGGTCTATTTACCAATGCATTGCTCTCACAGAGGTTAAATGTTGCTGTAGAAATTTCGACCACAACGTAGAAGCAATTTTATTTATATATTACCATGTAGGGAAATGAGAAAGTTCGTAAGTTTTTAAAAATAGGAAAAGGAGTAAAGGAATGATTTTTTCATTTCTATAGGAAATTTTATCAAAATTTTATTTCGATAGAAAATTTTGTCAAAATTTTATTTCTATAGGAAATTTTATCAAAATTTTATTTCTATAGAAAATTTTGTCAAAATTTTGTCAAAAGCTTATTTCCATAGAAAATTTTCACAAAACTTTATTTCTATAGAAAATTTTGTCAAAATTTTATTTCTATAGAAATTTTTGTCAAAATTTTATTTCTCTTAAAAATGTTGTCAAAAGTTTATTTCCACAGAAAATTTTCACAAAATTTTATTTCTATAGAAAATTTTGTCAAAATTTTATTTCTATAGAAATTTTTGTCAAAATTTTATTTTTATTAAAAATTTTGTCAAAAGTTTATTTCCATAGAAAATTTTCACAAAGTTTTATTTCTATAGAAAAATTTGCCAAAATTTTATTTCTATAGAAAACGTTCCCACAATTTTATTTCTATAGAAAATTTTGTCAAAATTTTATTTCTATAGAAAATTTTGTCAAAATTTTATTTCTATAGAAAATTTTGTCAAAATTTTGTTTCTATAGAAAATTATTTTAAAATTTTATTTCTATAGAAAATTTTGTCAAAAATTTTTTTTCCTATAGAAAATTTTGTCAAAATTTTATTTCTATAGAAAATTTTGTCAAAATTTTATTTCTATAAAAAATTTTGGCAAAATTTTATTTCTATAGAAAATTTTGGCAAAATTTTATTTCTATAGAAAATTATTTTAAAATTTTATTTCTATAGAAAATTTTGTCAAAATTTTATTTCTATAGAAAATTATTTTAAAATTTTATTCCAATAGAAAATTCAAAAGTTTATTTCCATAGAAAATTTTCACAAAATTTTATTTCTATAGAAAAATTTGTCAAAATTTTATTTCTATGGAAAACAATCCCACAATTTTATTTCTATAGAAAATTTTGTCAAAATTTTATTTCTATAGAAATTTTTGTCAAAATTTTATTTTTATTAAAAATTTTGTCAAAAGTTTATTTCCATAGAAAATTTTCACAAAGTTTTATTTCTATAGAAAAATTTGCCAAAATTTTATTTCTATAGAAAACGTTCCCACAATTTTATTTCTATAGAAAATTTTGTCAAAATTTTATCTCTATAGAAAATTTTGTCACCATTTTATTTCTATAGAAAATTTTGTCAAAATTTTATTTCTATAGAAAAGTATTTTAAAATTTTATTTCCATAGAAAATTTTGTCAAAATTTTTTTTTCTTATAAAAAATTTTGTCAAAATTTTATTTCTATAGAAAATTTTGTCAAAATTTTATTTCTATAGAAAATTAATTTAAAATTTTATTTCTATAGAAAATTATTTTAAAATTTTATTCCAATAGAAAATTCATGTAGTACCTGATAATTTGAATGGTTGTGAAGATTTTGAAGAGTTTCGTACTGGGATAAACTCTATGAACAAATATAGAGGAATCACGTTTATGAATCCCAATGGTAAACAGCAGGATAGCGGATTCTTTGGCGACAAAATATTTTAAATGAATTTTAAGAGACTTTAGAGAGGGCTATTCTAAAATTTATAAGACATTCATTTTTGAACAGTGGCATAAAAAGTGGCACACTTTCATAAAAAAATATGATTTCAATTAATTTATATAAATGAATTTCCTAAATTTACCTAAAAATCGTTGTATTTATAATAAGTAAAAATATTGCCAATTTTTTTTTATAGAAATAAAATTTTGACAAAATTTTCTATAAAAATAAATTTTAGACAAAATTTTCTATAGAAATAAAATTTTGACAAAATTTGCAATAGAAATAAAATTTAGACAAAATTTTCTATAGAAATAAAATTTTGACAAAATTTTTTATAGAAATAAAATGTTGACAAAATTTTCTATAGAAATAAAATTTTGAAAAAATTTTCTATTGAAATACAATTTTGACAAAATTTTCTATAGAAATTAAATTTTGCAAAAATTTTCTTTAGAAATTAAATTTTTCAAACATTTTCTTTAGAAATGAAATTTTGCAAAAATTTTCTATAGAAATGAAATTTTGCAAAAATTTTCTTTAGAAATAAAATTTTGCAAAAATTTTCTTTAGAAATAAAATTTTTACAAAATTTTCTATAGAAATACAATTTTGAAAAAAAAATCTATAGAAATAAAGTTTATGTTAGACAAAATGGATATTAAATTTTGACAAAATTTTCTATAGAAATAAAATTTTGATAAAATCTTCTATAGAAATAAAATTGTTACAGAATTTTCTATAGAAATAAAATTTTAACAAAATTTTCTATAGAAATAAACTATTATTTTTAAATCTCATATTTCCCATTGGTCCATTTTCCAAGGCATCACAATTGTTGTATCCTCACCACATAATGGTGTAGGGTCTAACTCATTTACCCTCTTCGTATATCACAATTTTTGTGGTCATGAAATGGCAAACTTTTCCAGAAAATCACCAATAAGTATATCAAAATAAATGAACCTTAACGTGTGAAAGCAAGCTGAGAGAATATAATATACAGGCATTGAATATAAAACTAGATTACATTGACCATTATCTTAAATACTCTGAAACGATTTAGCTAAAAGGTTAATTCAATATCGATATTTGATACTTCATCGATAATGATATGTCTTTGGCATTTTAATGAGAAGATTTTAGTAATTCCCATGTATTTAATTAATATTCACATGGCATGAACATATATTCTAGCAAATTGTTGGGTTTTTATGGTGTTAGCCAGTTGTCTAGAATCATTGTGAGCACATGCCTTTTAGGTACAGCATAGCGTATGATTGTTATTAATAGAGAGATTATTGGAAATTTTTGCATTTAATTGCAAAATGCCCTCAGCTATCGGACCAAAAAATTTTTTATTTCAATTCTAGAGAGAATTCCCAATAAACTTGTACTGCGCTTCGATGAAACAATGCCATTAATATGGCAAAAAAATGTCAAAAATAAAACAAATCGCTAATAAAGCTACGTTGATATCTTCGAACACCATAGCGTATGATTATTATTAATAGAGAGGTTATTGGAAATTGTCCCATGTAATTGCAAAATGCCCTCAGCTATCGGACCAAAAATCTCTTATTTCTATTCTAGAGAAAATTCTCAATAAACTCGTACTGTGGTCAACGAAACAAATTCAGTAACATGACAAAAACAAATGTCGAAACAAACAGCTACTAAAGCTACTTTGATAACCTCGTACACCATAGCGTATGATTGTTATTAATAGAGAGGTTATTGGACAATTCGGCATAAATTCATTTGTATATATTTTCATTATTTTCTAATTTTTATCTGTGTTCTCCGTCAATTAGAATTTAGTTGGATCTCTGGTCATCTGCGAACCTTTTTGATTTTTCACCGTCCTACTTCCTTATCCCTTTCTTGGCAAATGTAAAATAATTCTATTTAATTTGAAATTATATCAAACATTAAAAACACAAAGGTAACGAAGTAAACAATAACATTCAAGCGATAAGGAATATCTGAAAAAATAATAGCAAAATAAACTTATTCTCTATCATCTTACTCTATAGTCGTCCTTCATTTTGTCCTTATTGTGTGTTTTTGTGCTAAGATAAGAACTTGAGAATACAAGGTAAGGTATTGAAACTAAACCTCCCTTTGATTCTTTTGTTAAGAAAGAATAACGACTAACTTCAAAAGACATAATTGTCTGTTGGCAAATTCATGGGATTCTCAACCATTGAAAAATTATGTGATTTACTAACAGGATAAGGTAATAAAAGGCGACAAGGCTTTATATCCTGATAAAGAACTAAACAAAGGAAGCCAGTAGAATATGAGGTAACAAAGAGCCATTACAAAAATTGCGAAAGGATTTAATCTGAAATATAGGAATCGCAATTGTATGTTATACTAATTTTATAGGTGTTGGGAAAGTTTACTAAAAAAACAAAAATAATAAAATCGTGTGAAAAGACCACATTTAAATGCAGACTACAGTAACTTTTTTCTATAGAAATTTTTCTCAAAATTTTATTTCTATAGAAAATTTTCTCAAAAGTTTATTTCTATAGAAAATTTTGTCAAAATTTTATTTCTATAGAAAATTTTGGCAAAATTTTATTTCTATTGAAAGTTTGGTCAAAATTTTATTCCTATAGAAAGTTTGGTCAAAATTTTATTTCTATAGAAACTTTGGTCAAAATTTTATTTCTATAGAAAATTTGGCCAAAATTTTATTGTGATAGGAAATTTTGTCAAAATTTCATTTCTATAGAAAATTTTCTCAAAATAATATTTCTATAGATAATTTTATCAAAATTTTATTTCTATAGAAAATTTTGTCAAAATTTCATTTCTATAGAAAATTTTGTCAAAATTTTAATTTCTATAGAAAATTTTGCAAAATTTTATTTCTATAGCAAATTTTGTCTAAATTTTATTTTTATAAAATATGTTGTCTAAATTTTATTTCTATAGAAAATTTGGTCAAAATTTTATTTCTATAGAAAATTTTATCAAAATTTTATTTCTGTAGAAAATTTTGTCAAAATTTTATTTCTATAGAAAATTTTGTCAAAATTTTATTTCTATAGAAAATTTTGCAAAATTTTGTTTCTATAGAAAATGTTGTCTAAATTTTATTTTTATAAAAATGTTGTCTAAATTTTATTTCTATAGAAAATTTGGTCAAAATTTTATTTCTATAGAAAATTTTGTCAAAATATTATTTCTATAGAAAAATTTCTCAAAAGTTTATTTCTATAGAAAATTTGGTCAAAATTTTATTTCTATAGAAAATTTTTTCAAAATATTATTTCTATAGAAAAATTTCTCAAAAGTTTATTTCTATAGAAAATTTTGTCAAAATTTTATTTCTATCGAAAATTTTGTCAAAATTTTATTGTGATAAAAAATGTTTTCAAAATTTTATTTTTACAGAAAATTTGGTCAAAATTTTATTTCTATAGAAAATTTGGTCAAAATTTTATTTCTATAGAAAATTTGGTCAAAATTTTATTGTGATAGGAAATTTTGTCAAAATTTTTAATCTATAGAAAATTTTCTCAAAATATTATTTCTATAGAAAATTTTATCAAAATTTTATTTCTATAGAAAATTTTATCAAAATTTTATTTTTTAAAAAAATTTTATTTCTATAGAAAATTTTCTCAAAATATTATTTCTATAGAAAATTTTCTCAAAATTTTATTTCTTTAGAAAATTTTCTCATAATTTTATTTCTATAGAAAATTTTGTCAAAATTTTATTTCTATAGAAAATTTTGTCAAAATTTTAGTTCTATAGAAAAATTCCTCAAAAGTTTATTTCTATAGAAAATTTTGTCAAAATTTTATTTCTATCGAAAATTTTGTCAAAATTTTATTGTGATAAAAAATGTTTTAAAAATTTTATTTTTACAGAAAATTTGGTTAAAATTTTATTTCTATAGAAAATTTGGTCAAAATTTTATTTCTATAGAAAATTTTTTCAAAATTTTATTTCTATAGAAAATTTTATCAAAATTTTATTTTTTAAAAAAATTTAATTTCTATAGAAAATTTTGTCAAAATTTTATTTCTATAGAAAATTTTGTCAAAATTTTAATTTCTATAGAAAATTTTGCAAAATTTTATTTCTATAGAAAATTTTATCTAAATTTTATTTTTATAAAAATGTTGTCTAAATTTTATTTCTATAGAAAATTTGGTCAACATTTTATTTCTATAGAAAATTTTGTCAAAATATTATTTCTATAGAAAAATTTCTCAAAAGTTTATTTCTATAGAAAATTTTGCCAAAATTTTATTTCTATCGAAAATTTTGTCAAAATTTTATTGTGATAAAAAATATTTTGAAAATTTTATTTTTACAGAAAATTTGGTCAAAATTTTATTTCTATAGAAAATTTGGTCAAAATTTTATTTCTATAGAAAATTTGGTCAAAATTTTATTGTGATAGGAAATTTTGTCAAAATTTCATTTCTATAGAAAATTTTGTCAACATTTTATATCTATAGAAATTTTTCTCAAAATATTATTTCTATAGAAAATTTTATCAAAATTTTATTTCTATAGAAAATTTTGTCAAAATTTTATTTCTATAGAAAATTTTGTCAAAATTTTATTTCTATAGAAAATTTTGTCAAAATTTTATTTCTATAGAAAATTTTGTCAAAATTTTATTTCTATAGAAAATTTTGTCAAAATTTTAATTTCTATAGAAAATTTTGCAAAATTTTATTTCTATAGAAAATTTTGTCTAAATTTTATTTTTATAGAAATGTTGTCTAAATTTTATTTCTATAGAAAATTTGGTCAAAATTTTATTTCTATAGAAAATTTTGTCATAATATTATTTCTATAGAAAAAATTCTCAAAAGTTTATTTCTATAGAAAATTTTGTCAAAATTTTTTTTCTATCGAAAATTTTGTCAAAATTTTATTGTGATAAAAAATGTTTTCAAAATTTTATTTTTACATAAAATTTGGTCAAAATTTTATTTCTATAGAAAATTTGGTCAAAATTTTATTTCTATAGAAAATTTGGTCAACATTTTATTGTGATAGGAAATTTTGTCAAAATTTTTAATCTATAGAAAATTTTCTCAAAATATTATTTCTATAGAAAATTTTATCAAAATTTTATTTCTATAGAAAATTTTATCAAAATATTATTTTTTAAAAAAATTTTATTTCTATAGAAAATTTTCTCAAAATATTATTTCTATAGAAAATTTTCTCAAAATTTTATTTCTATAGAAAATTTTCTCATAATTTTATTTCTATAGAAAATTTTGTCAAAATTTTATTTCTATAGAAAATTTTGTCAAAATTTTATTTGTATAGAAAATTTTGTCAAAATTTTATTTCTATAGAAAAATTTCTCAAAAGTTTATTTCTATAGAAAATTTTGTCAAAATTTTATTTCTATCGAAAATTTTGTCAAAATTTTATTTCTATCGAAAATTTTGTCAAAATTTTATTGTGATAAAAAATGTTTTCAAAATTTTATTTCTATAGAAAATTTGGTCAAAATTTTATTTCTATAGAAAATTTGGTCAAAATTTTATTTCTATAGAAAATTTGGTCAACATTTTATTGTGATAGGAAATTTTGTCAAAAATTTTAATCTATAGAAAATTTTCTCAAAATATTATTTCTATAGAAAATTTTATCAAAATTTTATTTTTTAAAAAAATTTAATTTCTATAGAAAATTTTGTCAAAATTTTATTTCTATAGAAAATTTTGTCTAAATTTTATTTCTATAAAAAATGTTGTCTAAATTTTATTTCTATAGAAAATTTTGTCTAATTTTATTTCTATGGTCAATTTTGTCAAAATTTTATTTCTATAGAAAAATTTATCAAAATTTCATTTCTATAGAAAATATTGTCAAAATTTTATTTTTGTAGAAAATTTTGTCAAAATTTTATTTTTATAGAAAATATTGTCAAAATTTTTTTGTATTGAAAATTTTCTCAAAATCTTAAAATCTAAATTTAATTCTTACCCAAATGCTATAACATAGAACATGCGAATGTATGAATGGACTTACACCATTTATATTCCAAAGTCCTCAAAAAAATATCTGAAATGTTCAAATTGTTTTCAATTTTCCAATCATTTCTTTCGAACTCCATAAATTTGGTCGCACTTACATAGCAAACATAAAATTTTTCCATTTCAATTGATCCACCTTAATTTATATGTTGACTTGTATATACTGCATAATTTGTGGTGATACATTTGAAAAGTACATTTTGAAATGTCATAGATAGAGTTACATTAGCAAATGTATCCCCTCATCATCATGAAATCACATAAATCACAACTAATATACAGTTGGATATCAACGTATACAACGTACACACACATTTCCTAATACATGTCCCCATAAACATTGTGGATACAAACGCATACACAAATTCATTTGTGTGTGTGTGCTGCAACATCAAGTTGCAGTCCAAGGACATATGCAGACATAGCAGATATTCAAAGACTATGCAACAACTGTAACATGGCCAACCATAATTAATTTGGGGGGACAGGAAGAAATTCGAGAATAACACAAGTGTTTAAAACAATAGCAGTATTTATTAGGCATGTTCAAGCAACCATATTTTCCCCGAATTTGGTTAGTGGCAGCCCGTTATTTGAGGCCCATTTAGACTATCCAGTGCATTGTGATACCCCAGTTGTGAACTTCTCTCTTGTCACTGAGTGCTGCGCGATTCCATGTTTAGCTCAATGACAAGGGATATATAGCCGAGTCTGAACGGCGTTTCACATTACAATGAAACCACTTATGGTAGATAAACTTTGAAACATTCAGAAATGTGACCAGCATTTATGAGAGATGATAAACTACTGCTGAACATTTTTTTGGTGTTCGGTTGAAACTGGGATTGAACTCAATTAAGACCCTTTGTATGCTAGGTGAGCATGTTAACCATTGCTGCACTATGGCTCTCTCATTCTACGTTAACAGTTAACCAACAAAGCGCACACACACGAACCGCTACTAGACACAGGCCGTCTTTCAGCCAGCGTAAAAAGAACAACGTGGTGGTTGTGTGCTGCTATCGTTCTAGGAGTGGCTCATTGCACATCGTTGTGCTTGAAGTTCGGGTATAATTTTTGCGTCGTCTAAGAAGTTTGTTACTAGGCCCGAAATAAATAGTACAACTAGGACCTTCGGGCCGACAGTCCCCCCATTAAACCTCCGGGTCTACAGCTTGACCACTGAAACTTTCGGGCATACATCACCGAGACACCACTGAAATCTTCGCGCCTACTGTTCCGCCATTGAGATTTTCGAATCGACGGTTTCATCACTGAGATTTTCGGGCCTACAGCTCCACTACTGAAACCTTATGGACTACATTTCGCCCTTCGATATACAGTTCCCACACAGAGACTTTGTGGCCTACAGTTCCTCTACTGAGGCCTTTGGGCCTACAATTCCTCTACGGAGTCTTTCGGGCCTACAATTCTACCACTGAGAGTTTCTACCACTGAGAGTTTCTACCACTGAGATTTTGGGTCTACTGCTCCACCACTGAGATTTTCGAATCTACAGTTGTATTTATTGAGTTTGTTATTGTATTTATTGAGTTTGGTTCCTGCACAACAAGACTCAAGGTCCTATAATTTACAGTACAGACATTTGATTATATGCGAACAGATTTATATCATAACCTTCAATTCCTTCACTGTGACCATCAGTTCCTCCACTAAGACTTTCGTGCCTACATTTTCACCACTGAGCCCTTATTGCCTACAATTCTTTCACCAAGTCCTTCGGCCCTACAGTTCCACCACTGGGACGTTCGTGCGTACAGTTCCCCTACTGAGAACTTATCGCTTACAGTTCCTCCACTGAGATATTCGGGCTACAATCGTTCCACTGAGACCTTAAGGTCAATAGTTCCACCACCGAGAACCTCGGATCTACAGATCCAACACTGAGACCTTACGGCCTACGGTTCCTTCACCGAGATTTTCGGGCCTTCAGTTCTTCTACTGAAATGTTGGGCCTACTCTTCCACCACTGAGATCTTCGGATCTACAGTTCTTTCACTGTGACCTTAGGGCCAACAGTTCCTCAACAAAGACCCTCATGCCTACATTGCCTCCACTGAGCTCTAATGGCCTACAGTTCCTTCACCGAGACCTTCGGCCGTACAGTTTCGCAACTGGAACCTTCGTGCCTACAGTCTCCCACTGAAACCTTCAGGTCTACAATTCTCCCACTGAGACCTTATGGTCAAAACTTCCTTCACCGATAAATTCGGCCCTACAATTGCACCACTGAGATTTTGGATCTACAGTTCCAAAACTGAGACCTTCGGGCCTAGAGTTCCGCCACTGACCTTCGGGCCTAGAGTCCCTCCACTGAGACCTCCGGGTATACTGTGCACTCGTAGACTAGCTGGAAATGTGCATGGTAGTCGTCAGCAATACTAAAACTGGTCACCGATCCAAAGCTAGAATCGCTCCACTGATAACTCATCGCTTGCACAACAATAACCTATAATAATACTAGTCTGAAAATCGAAGATCTTCTCAGCAGTTGCCTATCAAATACAAATCGACGAACACACATCTTCTCAATCTTCAACGAACTGAACTATTCAGCGACGATCTACCTTTCCACGAATGCAACACTCTCCGATCATCAATGAACCATCAACTACCGAACATCCACGAACTGAATTTCTCATCAAGCACAGATCATTAACGAACGAATTCTCAGATACTACCGACCATCAAGGAACTTCGTACAACACGAACCGAGGTACTCAGCAACGATCTACATTTTAATGAATGCAACAGTCTCTGATCATCAGTGAACACTCAACTACCGATCATCAACGAACAGAATTTTTCATCAACGAAGCCAATTTCACAGCAACACTGTCCACCAACGAACTGAATTTTCATCTACTATCGAACATCGACGAACCGAATTTCACATCAACTACCGAACATCGATGAACCGGCGTTCTTATCACTACGGGTCCTCAATTAACCGAATTTCTCATCTACAAACAATTATCAACGGACCGAATTTCTCATCAACTATCGAAAATCTACGAACCGACAGTCTCTTCCTCCACCAATCATCAACGTACCGAATTCTCAGATACTACCGACTATCAAGGAATAACAACAGTCTTGAATGTGCATAGATGATCAATGCGTTTTGGAACTTAAGCACTCATCCACGAACCGAAGTACTCAGCAATGATCTACATTTCAATGAATGCAACAGTCTCTGATCATCAGAGAACCATCAACTACCGATCATCAACGAACAGAATTTTTCATCAACGAAGCCAATTTCAACTACTGTCCATCAACGAACTGAATTTTTATCTACTATCGAACATCGACGAACCGAATTCCATATCATCGAATGAACATCGATGAACCTAGGTTCGCAATAAACCGAATTTTTCATCGATTACCGATTATCAAGGAAGCGAATTTCTCATCAATTACCGAATATCTACGAACTGACACTCTCATCCTGCACCAATCATCAAAATACCGAATTCTCACCAAGTACCAACCATCAAGGAACCGATGAACTCACCCACGAACCAATCTTCAACAAACCGAACTACTCAGCAACGATCTACATTTCACCGAATGCAACAGTCCCATATCATCAATTAACCACAAACGAACTGAATCAACTACCGATCATTAAAGAACCGAATTTCACATTAACTACCGAACATCTAGGTTGGGTTATGTAAGTTTAAGTTTATTTAGACTATTCAGTCCGTTGTGATATCAGAGTGATGAAATTCTCTCTTATCTATGAACCGACGTTCTCATCGCTACTGATAGTCACTGAACCGAATTTCTCATAGGCTACCGATTATTAACGAATCGAATTTCTTATAAATTATCGAATAACTACGAACCGACATTCTCATCCTCCTCCGATCTACCGACCATCAAGGAACCGAACTACTCATCAATAATCTACGTTTCAACGAATGCAAAAGTCTCCGATCATCAATGAACTGAATTTTTCATCAAATACTGATCATCAACAACCCGAATATCTCATCAACTACCGATCATCAACGAATTGAATTGTTCGTCAACTACCGATCATATATTTCTCATCAAATATTGTACATCAACGATACGAATTTCTTATCAAATGTTGAACGTCTACAAAACGAATTTCACATCAACTACTGAAAATCTTTGAACCAACGTTCTCATCACTACTGATCGTCAATGAACCGAAATTCTCATCGACTACCGATTATCAACGAACCGAATTTCTCATCTTCTACTGACTATCTACGAACCGATATTCTCATCCTCCACCGATCGTCAACGTACCGAATTTTCAGCAACTACCGACTATCAAGAAACCGACGCACTCATCCACGAACCAATCTTCAACAAACCGAACTATTCGGCAACGATCTACGTTTCAACGAATGCAATAGTCTCCAATCATCAACTAACTATCAACGAATTGAATTTTTAATCAACTACTGATTATCAACTACCCGAATTTCTCATGAACTGTCGAACATCTAAGAAACTAATTTCATATAAACTACCGAACGTCTATGAACCAACGTTCTCATTAGTATTGATCACCAATGAACCGAAATTTTAATCGTCTGCCGCTTATTAACGAAGCGAATTTCTCATCAATTAACGAATCTCTACGAATAGACATTCTCATCCTCCACCGATCACCAATTTACCGAATTTTTAGTAACTACTGACCATCAAGGAACCGAAGCAATCATCCACGAACTGGATATCCTATCAAATACCGATTATCAAGCACCCGAGATTATAAAATAATTTTCTCAAGAATGAGAGAGAGAGAGAGAGAGAGACAGAGATATAAACACTTCTCTTCTTCTTCGGAAATGTGTAGTGGTTTCTTACGGAGGCGCTTAAGCCGATTGGACTTACCTCAGTCGACAAGCTTACCTTACCTTTATGAAATTCCTAAAGAGGTAAGGTTTTGTTTTGAAGGAATTCAACAAATATTATGCGCAGAAACAATTTTGAAAGCAATGAAAGGACGTAAGTAGATTGAAAACTACCTTCCACCTACCTTAACTTCTACCGCTTCAGCTATAATTACAATCAGCGATGTATCTATGCCATAGACCTCCATTTATTCTTTTGCATTTGCCCATTGTCATACTGAGATTCATTCATTGCATCGTTGAGCTTAGTCACAATTTATGTTTTTGGACACAAAACCCAACATATGTTGGCTTTGCATAAAAGGACACTCGTATATATCTCAAAACCTGATTGTGAAAAAGGACACGTACTCAGCATACAAAAGCAATGGCAACATCCTGATTAGTAATACACAACATATGAATACTCGACAATCAGGTGGTGGTCATGTGGAATATTAGGTCAAAAAATTTTATGCTCTTTTGAATTTAATCAGCTGGAAGTTGGTTGTATGTAAAGTTTTTTTTTTTTTTTTAATGTTTCCATACGACATTTATAGGGTAATGGTAAAAGAGAACTATAAATTAGATAGGATAACAGAAGAATGTTGTGCAGATAGTAAATATAGGTGAATTGTAACATCCTAAATAAAAATGCATAGAATTTTTTTCGAGGGCTTGAATGGGAACGAAGGTTAATAGATGTCCTTTGGTGTAGAGTTTTCTCGAACAACTACTCAATAAAATTGAGTCAATGAAACTTTTTCATTGAAATAATAAGAATTTGTCATTAATACAATGATACTGTCCATTAATAATTTGAAACGCTTCATTAGAAGATAAATAATTCATAACATCAACGAAAAAATTCATTGTATTTATGAAATTGTTTCAGGGGCTCAATTTCAATGACACAATTCGTAGCTTTTTGGGTCAGCATAGGGTTAAGATCTATTATTAACCCATATTTAACATTTTTTGGGGGATTATTTCAGTTTTTAAACAAAAAATTGAAAAAATTATTTAAATAAATATTTTCGTTTTCATTTCTTTAATTTCAGTTATGCCTTATTCCTTAGAGTACTTGAATTGTACTTTACAAGATTCCATTTAAGTGTCTTTTTAAAGAACTTGTCATATTTTATGAAAAGATTTTTCGTGCCTTCATGTTGACGATACATCAACAAAGATCTCCAGGAAAAGCCAAAATAAATTCCCCAAATGAAAATGTTTACTGCGTGTTGGTATTAATGTTAATTAAAATGCCAACCAAAAAGGGAAATTCAAGGAAACCAAAAGGCACGGAGGGGAATCATAAACAAATGACAGACATTACTTTGCCATGGTCAGCTTAGAGTAAACAAAACGAAATGAGCCAGGATATGAAAGGACATTTATCAAAGGAATCTTCTATGGAATGTTAAGGTTGGATGAGTTTGTAATACAAGGTAAGAAATTAAGCAATTTTTTGGTTCTCTTTCAATTTGTGGCTAACTTGAAAGAATTCGACTGACATGGGGAAAAAAAGCTAAAAACAAAACAAAATCAAAAGGACAAACAATTTTCTATAGAAACGAAAAATTTAAACAAAATTTTCTACACACATAATTTTTTGAAAAAAAAAAATTTCTATACAAAAAAATGTTGACAACATTTTTCAAAATTTTCTATAGAAATATAATTTTGTCAACAGTTTCTATAAAAATAAAATTTTGAGAATATTTTCTTTCGAAATAAAACTTTGACAAAATTTTCTATAGAAAAAAAATTTTACAAAATTTTCTATAGAAAAAAATTTTCGAGAAAACTTTCTATAGAAATAAAATTTTGACAAAATGTTCTATAGATATAAAATTTTCCACAGAAATACAATTTTGACAAAATCTTCTTTCGAAATAAAATTTTGAAAAGATTTTTTATGAAACAATTTTCTATAGAAATAAAATTTTGACAAAATTTTCTATAAGCAATAAAATTTTGACAAAATTTTTTATAGCAATAAAACTTTGAAAAAATTTTCTATAGAAATAAAAAATAAAATAAAATCTATATAAAACAAAAAATTTTTGAGAAGATTTTCTATAGAAATAAAATTTTGCCAAAATTTTCTATAGAAATAAAAAAAAATTTTATAGAAATAAAATTTTGACAAAATTTTCTATAGAAATAACATTTTGACAAAATTTTCTAAAATAAAAATAAATTTTTAACAAAATTTTCTATGGTACAAAATAAAATTTGGACAAAATTTTCTGTAGACATAAAATTTGGACAATATTTTCTGTAGAAATAAAATTTTGACAAAATTTTCTATAGAAATTAAATTTTGACAAAATATTCTATAGAAATAAAATTTTGACAAAAGTTTCTATAGAAATAAAATTTTGACAAAATTTTCTATAGAAATAAAATTTTGACAAAATTTTTTATAGAAATAACATTTTGACAAAATTTTCTATAGAAATAAAATTTTGACAAAAGTTTCTATAGAAATAAAATTTTGACAAAAGTTTCTATAGAAATAAAAAAAAAATTCTATAAAAATAACATTTTGACAAAAAAAAATCTATAGAAATAACATTTTGACAAGCAATTTTTATAGAAATAAAATTTTGTAAAAATTTTGTATACAAATAAAATTTTAAGAAAATTTTTTATAGAAATAAAATTTTGACAAAATTTTCTACGGAAATAAAATTTTCAGAAAAATTTTCTACGGAAATTTTCTATAGAAATAACATTTTGACAAAAATTTTTATAGAAATAAAATTTTGACAACATTTTCTATAGAAATAAAATGTTGACAAAATTTAATATAGAAATAAAGTTTTGATTAAATTTTCTATAGAAATACAATTTTAACAAAATTTTCTATAAGATAAAATGTTGACAAAATTTATATAGCAATAAAATTTATGACAAAATTTTCTATAGAAATAAAATTTTGACATTTTTATAAAAATTTAATTTTGCAGAAATTTTCTATAGAAATAAAATTTTGCAGAAATTTTCCATAGAAATAAAATTTTGACAAAATTTTCTATAGAAACACAATTTGACAAAATTTTCTATAAAAAAAAAAATAAAATTTTCAGAAAATTTTCTATAGAAAAAATGTTTTTGACATTTTTATAAAAATTTAATTGTGCAGAAATTTTCTACAGAAATAAAATTTTGACAAAATTTTCTATAGAAATAAAATTTTGACAAAATTTTCTATGGAAATAATGTCATAAAACGCAGACAACCTTTTTATCTTCTGCATAACTTCAATTTTTTACACTCCACGAGAAATTCACAACTCCGTGTGGAACATTTCAGCCACAACATTTTTGAGAAATCTTTTGCAATTCGCATAACAAGGCTATGGAACCATTTGCCTGCTATTGCTAAGGATTTTTCAATTTCTTCTCATACATTTAAAGATAGATTGACTTTGCATTTTCATAATAATCGTTTGAACTAGTCATGTTTCTCACTGACAATAATTTTATCACCATTTATTTTTTCATAATTATTTTATTTTTTTTTATAAAAGTGTGCGTTAGGTTTTTAGTTTTAGGATATTAGTTTTAAACATCACATTTCTTTGTTTTTATTTTCATAATTTTCATATATATTTCGTTTTATTATAGTATTTTTCACTTAATGTTTTTAAAATATGTATTAGTTAGTTTAATCATTTCAAGCAAATACCTGTAATCATTTGTATTATCTATCAACATATAGTCCGCATGGGCTCGGTTTGATTAAATAAAGATGAATATGAATATGAATAAAAAAATAAAATGTTCAGAAAAAAAATTTTTTTTTTAAATTTTTTTAATTTTGCCAAAATTTCCTATAGAAATAAAATTTTGAAAAAATGTCTATAGAAATAAAATGTTGACAAAATTTTTTATAAAAATACAATTTTGACAAAAATTTCTATAGAAGCAAATTTTTGAAAAAATTGTCTATATAAATTTTGTATAGACATAAAATTTTGACAAAAATTTTCTATATACGTAAAATTTTGACAAAATTTTCTATAGAAATAAGATTTTGACAAAATTTTCTATGGAAATAAAATGTTCAGAAAAATTTGTATAGAAATAGAATTTTGCCAAAATTTCCTATAGAAATAAAATTTTGAAAAAATGTCTATAGAAATAAAATGTTGACAAAATTTTTTATAAAAATACAATTTTGACAAAAATTTCTATAGAAGCAAATTTTTGAAAAAAATGTCTATATAAATTTTGTATAGACATAAAATTTTGACAAAAATTTTCTATATACGTAAAATTTTGACAAAATTTTCTATAGAAATAATATTTTGACAAAATTTTTATGGAAATGAAATGTTCAGAAAAATTTTTGAAAAAATTTTGTATAGAAATAGAATTTTGCCAAAATTTCCTATAGAAATAAAATTTTGAAAAAAATGTCTATAGAAATAAAATGTTAACAAAATTTTTTATAGAAATACAATTTTGACAAAATTTTCTATAGAAGCAAATTTTTGAAAAAATTTTCTATATACATTTTGTATAGACATACAATTTTGACAACAATTTTATATATACGAAAATTTTTGACAAAATTTTCTATAGAAATAAAATGTTGACAAAATTTTCTATAGAAATAAAATTTTAACACAAATTTCTATAGATATAAAATTTTGACAAAATTTTCTATATACGTACAGTTTTGACAAAATTTCCTATAGAAATAAAATTTTGACAAAATTTTCTATAGAAATAAAATTTGGAAAATTTTCTATAGAAATAAATTGTAAACTCTTAATCACCACTGTGTTTTTCTTTGCATATGGCAATCCCTATTTAAAATGGTAAATGTGGAAAAGAGTTAATCTCAACCCACGTTTAACACAATATGAACGCCCTACTTATTCCATCTTTTGAATGCATTTTTATCTTGGATCCCAGCAACTATAATTTCACGTTTAAATATACTTTTTCCAACATCAGAACAATAGCACGAACATCCAAAATGAAAAGGACATCCCACGAAAGTACCTAGCACATCATTTCACAAAAAAAAAACAACCAAATGATAAGCGACAACAAAAGCTGTAGCCATAGCAGCTATAAAGGGCAGTCTCATAATACCTGTAACCTCAAAAGTGGTAAATGGGTTGTTCTAGTGTTCAAAAGTGGCTGTGTGATGTTGGCGGTGAGGTGAGGATGACTTTTGTTCAAATCCAGGAAATGCGCTGGCTACAAAGACATTTACTACTTGCACTTCACCCACAAAGGTACTTGAAAGACAGCCATTGTGCTCATCGTGTCCTGGATGTGGTAGTAAACCAAAACAGTCTTGTCACAAAAGTGCGTTATTTTTTTCTGCTGCTGCTGAGATTGTACTGAAAGCATTCCTTGAAGGATTTTAAAGTTCATAAAAACATAAAAGTCCATGGTGAAAAGAATATCACTAGATAGCCATGAATAGAAACAAAAGAAAAAACGTTCTTAAAGGAAATGTTAACATTCATTGGAAACTTGAAATATTATAATGAGAAAATAAAAAATAATGTAAAAACTGTGATTAAGAAAAGCGAAAGCGATTTTTTAAAAATAACAAGTACACTGAAAAAAAAAACAATATTTTGATACTGAGGGGCATATATCCAATGGTGAAGGAAGTAAAAACATACCCTAGATTAAAGTGGTTCATATTCCGTAAGAGACCTAAAACTATAACAAATTAAATTCATTATATTTTACAAACTAAACTTTCAAGTAAGGACATCAACATTCCCTATTACTCTCTAATAGAAACTTTATTGAAATCATGGCCTTAAATATCATATGTAGTACAAGCTCTATTAGAGCTTTATTGCATCCTATAAGGAACAGTGGGTTTTATTCCAATGAGGTCCAATGTGGTTTGACAAAAATATCACAAAGTTTTTGCAATTTTTTTGTTTTTCACAAGAGGCCTGGTAGTTTGGAGAAAAAAGTGAAAATTCATTTTAAAGTGTTAGCTTTTACTTCGGAGGCTTTTCTGTATCTTTTGTCAATCTGTATGCAGGGGGAATTTAATGTTTCCAATGTTGTCTGAATTTTTCCTCTTTTTTGTTGTCTGCATATAGCCTAGATGGTGTACATAAGAGAATTACATTTGAAATTCCATACATGTCAGCAAAAAAGGATGAAAAAATATAAATAAATGTTAGCACATAGTTTGTTTACCCAGACAACAATTTAGATTAAGGCTGATGTACATTAGGTTAAAGTGTATACGACTAAAGACTCGGTCAAATGGAATATATTTTCAGTTAATTTGAGGGATGTAAGGAAATTAATATCAATTGATATTAATTTATATATATCAAAAACTTTGTCAAAATTTTATTTCTATAGAAAATTTTGTCGAATTTTTATTTCGATCAAAATTTTTTTCGAATTTTGTCAAAATTTTATTTCTATAGAAAATTTTGTCCAAAAATTTATTTCTATAGAAAATTTTGTCAAAATTTTATTTCTAGAGAAAATTTTGTCAAAATTTTATTTCCATAGAAAATTTTGTCATAATTGTATTTCTATAGAAAAATTTGTCAACATTTTATTTCTATAGAAAATTTTGTCCAAATATACGAAAATTTTGTCAAAATTTTATTTCTATAGAAAATCTTGTCAAAATTTTATTCCAATAGAAAATTTTGTCAAAGTATTATTTCTTAGAAAATTTATCAAAATTTTATTTGTATAGAAAATTTTGTTACAGTATTATTTCTATAGAAAATTTATCAAAATTTTGTTTCTATAGAAAATTTTGTCAAAATTTTATTTCTATAGAAAATGTTGTCAAAATTTTATTTCTATAGAAATTATTTTGGCAAAATTTTATTTCTATAGAAATTATTTTGGCAAAATTTTATTCCTATAGAAAATTTTGTCACAATTTTATTTCCATATAAAAATTTGTCACAATTTTATTTCTATAGAAAATTTTGTCAAAATGTTATGTTTATAGAAAATTTTGTCAAAATATTATTTCTATAGAAGGTTAGGTTAGGTTAGGTGGCAGCCCGATTTATCAGGCTCACTTAGACTATTCAGTCCATTGTGATACCACATTGGTGAACTTCTCTCTTATCACTGAGTGCTGCCCGATTCCATGTTAAGCTAAATGACAAGGGACCTCCTTTTTATAGCCGAGTCCGAACGGCGTTCCACATTGCATTAGAAAAGTTTTGAAACCCTCAGAAATGTCACCAGCATTTCTGAGGTGGGATAATCCACCGCTGAAAAACTTTTTGGTGTTCGGTCGAAGCAGGAATCGAACCCTATTTCTATTTCTATTTCTATAGAAAATTTTGCCAAAATTTTATCTCCATAGAAAATTTTGTCAAAATTTTATTTCCATAGAAAATTTTAGTCAAAATTGTATTTCTATACCTAATTTTGTCAAAATTTCATTCCAATAGAAAATTTTCTCAAAGTATTATTTCTTAGAAACTTTGTCAAAAATTTATTTCTATAGAAAATTTTGTCAAAGTCAGATTTCTGTATTACTTCCCTAGAAAATTTGTTTTATATATTATCAGTGTATATTTATAGCGCCTAGAAGTATGTAATCTTCTGAATATAAAATTTCAAAGAATGGTTTTAAACTAAATTGATAAAAACGTTTGACTATGCATACAACACTGATATAAATGCGTTTAATTGCAGACTTTTCTTTATGAAAAAGTGTGACACTTTTTCTGATACTTTTTTTCTCAACGATTATGCTGGGAAGGTAACGTGATCATCACAACTTTACGGAAAGACATCGTTAGATCGACCAGGGGGGTTACTCTGTATTGCGATACGAAAGCAAATGCGATGCGATAGTTAAATGCGTTAAGAGTACAATTCGGTACTCTGTATCACTTGCGCAAACGCTTTCGCAAAGTAAACTGAAAATATGGTAACGCTTTAGCAAAATAAAGCGAAAATATGACAACGCTGGTTGCACAATGTAAACAATAACGAAAATGATAAAAAGAAATGTCAAAAAATTGTAAATAAAAACATTTTAAACAATCTTCCGTTCGGTGCGTGTTCTTTTAAAACTTGCTAATCGTTTATAACAAAAAAGTAATAATTATGGATTCGATAGCGTTATGGTTTGAAGAAAATAACATGAACGAATTACAAGAAGAATTTTGCGAGATCGGTCAAATATACTCTCCCTAAGTGACCACGGGTAAGAAAATGGAAACTCAAATTATGTGACAAACGTTTTCGAATATTTCATTTTTATAGATTTCGTCTTAATAAAGATGCGTTTATGTATGTATTAAACGCTATTAAAGACGACCTCGTCGTTCCAAATAAATCCACAGCCATTCCAACTCCAATAAAAGTGGCCGCTGCTTTGAAATTGCTTGGACAAGGTGGTTATCTACACCAAATCGGCCAAGACCATCTTTTAGGACTATCAGAGCAATCTATGTCGCGCTGCTTAAAAGAAGTTTGCGAGGTGATTGAACGAATACTTTGTCCCAAGCACAAACAATTTGAGGTAACTGCGGAAGAGACCATAAAGTCTACCAAAGTTTGGAACTGACGTTGCTGTGTCTGTAACTTTTTTGGTTTTTCCCTAAAACAATAAACAATTTAGATACAAATATAAAAATTTAATTGTGCTTACTTACATATTTGTTACTTTGCGATTGCTATTTTCTTTGCGCACGATTTTTGCGATCAACGAACGAGTTTGACATACGCTTTCGCATTATAGAGTGCGGTGATGCCAGATTTGCGAAAACTAGATGCGCAAGGTAGATACGAAAACGAATTACTGAGTACCAATTACTCGATTCGCGACAATTTTTCTTACGCATCGCAATACAGAGTAACCCCCCAGAATTTCACCACGACCCATTATATATATATATATATATATACTTTATGGGATCTGTGCCCAATATTTCAATGTACTACAAACGGCATGGCAAAGTTAGTATACCCCAATCCTATGGTGGTGGGGTATAAATTTATAAAAATAATTTTCGACAAATTCAAGAAAGTTTACTGGACATAATTCTTTTGTTTTCCTCGGATTTAAAAAAAATCATATCAGACAAACAAGTGTATCGCCTGAAAGTATGCAATGTTATTTATGACATTTCACAATTTGTTTCACAATTTTACAGGGTTAGCTTTAAATAAATAGATATAAAATGGTAGTTAGTTAATTTAAATCTAATTTGAAAAATAATGGATTTAATTCAGGTGTTCATTTTTTGCGCCCGCCTAAAATCTCTCTTGTTACCTATTCCACAACCCAAATTTGTCCACGCTCCTCCTTCTGAAAACAAAAACTTTAGAATAATATTTTCCCATCTTTTGCAAAGTTTTTGTGAAACCTCCCTAATATTTGCTTTGAGAAAATATTAGTTTCACATATCCTATGCATGTTTACTTTGTTGTGACATTTTCTTTGCCCCCATCGCTTTTTCAGACCTTCATTTGCGGCAGTGAACAATTTTGACAACTGTCAAGGCATTGAAAAATTACATGCAAACATATCATGGTAGAGAGAAAAAACCACGTTTGTCATCTGAAGTGTGAGTTAGCTAAACCTCAATGGGAGTAAACAAAATGGAGCAGTTTCCCGAGTTTGGGGGATGCAAATGCAATACGAAATTGTGGCAAGTCACTAAAATTTTCCATACAGACAATTGATTTCAAAGTCACTGTGAAAATTCATCGCGTGAGTGTGGATTAAGGATTGTAATCAAAATTAAGAATTTTCATTTTTTATAATTTTCAAAAACGACTTTTCCATTTTTTAATTCCTTACCCATCCATATCATGTATACAAATCGTCGAGTCCTGCGATCAATATTTCCAGTTGGCTCATTTTTACATAAGGATAGGATGTAGGAACATTTTTTAAATTTTTTCTGAGAAAAAACCTTTTTGCCGGGACACTATTAAATCTTTCCCTGTCCATGTCGAAGAAAATTCTTAAATTGCGGTTAGCATGTTAAGGGGGAAAACAAACAATTGGCCTGCATGCAGGTATCTTGCATAATCTGTTAATGACTTCTGCATCCATTCAAGCTTAACTATAGCCGAACAACGTCTACAGCAATTTGGTTTCTCTGATTTACAAATGGGTTTTTTTTATCGTGTTTTTGGAAATTGAACAACGAGACATTTGAATGGCCTAATTTTGCATTTCCAATTGTAGTCATGCACAGTATTTCGAAACCACAAAAGCGAGAGCCACTCTAAAAATGAAAACATTTTCAAAGGTGGTTAATCTAAATGTTTTAGAGCATCTCATAGTGGTGTTTACTTACTTTCATATTCCAATAGAAAATATAGGCATACAATTTGTCTTAGTTCAAAGACATGCGACGCAACTTTCCAACGTTTGTGTCCTAAATTTAATAAAAAAAAACTTTGATGCAAAGATTAGAAATTTCTATTTAATTAAAATTTCATTATTTTAAAGATATTTGTTCTCAATATTGTGTAAATTTTAAATAGAAAATTTTGTTACAATTTTATTTCTATAGAAAATTTTGTCAAAATTTTATTTCTATAGAAAATTTTGTCAGAATTTTATTTCTATAGAAAATTTTGTCAAAATTTTATTTCTATACAAAATTTTGTCAAAATTTTATATTTCTATAGAAAATTTTGTCAACATTTTATTTCCAGGACCGGTAAAATTTTATTTTCATAAAAAGTTTTGTCAAAATTTTATTTCTATAGAAAATTTTATCCAAATTTTATTTCTATAGAAATGTTTGTCAACATTTTATTTCTATAGAAAATTTTGTCAAACTTTTATTTCTATAGAAAAATTTGTCAAAATTTTATTTCTATAGAAATTTTTTTCAAAATTTTATTTCTGTAGAAAACTTTGTTAAAATTTTATTTCTATAAAAAAATTTTTTTAAAATTTTATTTCTGTAGAAAATTTTGTCACAATTTTATTTCTATAGAAAATTTTCTCAAAATTTTATTTCTATAGAAAATTTTGTCAAAAGTTTATTTCTATAGAAAAATTTGTCAAAATTTTATTTCTATAGAAAATTTTGTCAACATTTTATTTCTATAAAAAATTTTGTCAACATTTTATTTCTGTAGAAAATTTTGTCAAAATTTTATTTCCATAGAAAATTTTGTCAAAACTTTATTTCTATAGAAAATTTTGTCAAAATTTTATTTCTATCGAAAATTTTGCCAATATTTTATTTCTATAGAAAATTTTGTCAAAATTTTATTTTTATAGAAAATTTTTTTAAAATTTTATTTCTGTAGAAAATTTTGTCAAAATTTTATTTCTATAGAAAATTTTGTCAAAATTTTATTTCTATAGAAAATTTTTGTCAAACTTTATTTCTATAGAAAATTTTGTCAGAATTTTATTTCTATAGAATATTTTTGTCAAAATTTTATTTCTGTAGAAAATTTTGTCAAAATTTTATTTCTATAGAAAATTTTGTCAAACTTTTATTTCTATAGAAAATTTTGTCAAAATTTCATTTTTATAGATTTTTTTTAATTTTATTTCTGTAGAAAATTTAGTCAAAATTTTATTTCTATAGAAAATTTTTATCAAACTTTATTTCTATGGAAAATTTTGTCAAAATTTTATTTCTATAAAAATTTTGTCAAAATTTTATTTTTATAGAATATTTCAAAATATTATTTCTATAGAATATTTTTGTCAAAATTTTATTTCTATAGAATATTTTTGTCAAAATTTTATTACTATAGAAAATTTTATCAAAACGTTATTTATATAGAAAATTGTATTTCTATAGAATTTTTTTTCAAAATTTTATTTCTGTAGAAAATTTTGTCAAAATTTTATTTCTGTAGAAAATTTTGTCAAAATTTGATTTCTAAAGAAAATTTTGTCAAAATTTTATTTCTATAGAAATTTTTGTCAAAATTTTATTTCTATAGAAAATTTTGTCAAAAATTTTATTTCCATAGAAAATTTTGTCAAAATTTTATTTCTATAGAAAATTTTGTCAAAATTGTATTTATTTAATTCCAGGACCGGTAGAATTTTATTTCTGTAGAAAATTTTGTCAAAATTTTATTTCTATAGAAAATTTTGTCAAAATTTTATTTTTATTTTATTTTTTTTTTTTTTAATTTTATATCTATAGAAAATTTTGTCAAGATTTTATTTCTATAGAAAATTTTGTCAAAATTTTATTTCTATAGAAAATTTTGTCAAAATTTTATTTCTATAGAAAATTTTGTCAAAATTTTATTTCTATAGAAAATTTTGTCAAAATTTTATTTCTATAGAAAATTTTGTCAAAATTTTATTTCTATAGAAAATTTTGTCAAAATTTTATTGCTATAGAAAATATTGTCAAAATTTTATTTTTACAGAAATTTTTTTAAAATTTTATTTCTGTAGAAAAAATTTGTCAAAATTTTATTTCTATAGAAAATTTTGTCAAAATTTTAGTTCTATAGAAAATTTTTATCAAACTTTATTTCTATAGAAAATTTTGTCCAAATTTTATTTCTATAGAAAATTTTGTCAAAATTTTATTTTTATAGAAAATTTTGTCAAACTTTTATTTCTATAGAAAATTTTGTCAAAATTGTATTTCTATAGAAAATTTTGTCAAAATTTTAGTTCTATAGAAAATTTTTATCAAACTTTATTTCTATAGAAAATTTTGTCCAAATTTTATTTCTATAGAAAATTTTGTCAAAATTTTATTTCTATAGAAATTTTTGTCAAAATTTTATTTCTATAGAAAATTTTGTCAAAAATTTTATTTCCATAGAAAATTTTGTCAAAATTTTATTTCTATAGAAAATTTTGTCAAAATTTTATTTCTATAGAAATTTTTGTCAAACTTTTATTTCTATAGAAAATTTTGTCAAACTTTTATTTCTATAGAAAATTTAGTCAAAATTTTATTTCTATAGAACATTTTTTTTTTTAATTTTATTTCTGTAGAAAATTTTCTCAAAATTTTATTTCTATAAAATTTTCTCAAAATTTTATTTCTATAGAAAATTTTGTCAAAATTGTATTTATTTAATTCCAGGACCGGTAAAATTTTATTTCTATAGAAAATTTTGTCAAAAATTTTATTTCTATAGAAAATTTTGTCAAAATTTTATTTTTATAGAAATTTTTTTTAAAATTTTATTTCTGTAGAAAAAATTTGTCAAAATTTTATTTCTATAGAAAATTTTGTCAAAATTTTAGTTCTATAGAAAATTTTCATCAAACTTTATTTCTATAGAAAATTTTGTCCAAATTTTATTTCTAAAGAAAATTTTGTCAAAATTTTATTTTTATAGATAATTTTGTCAAACTTTTATTTCTATAGAAAATTTTGTCAAAATTTTATTTCTATAGAAAATTTTGTCAAAATTTCGATCCATTTGTGAAACAACCTTCAGTGATTGATTTACATGAGCTAGGATCCATTTGCTCCAATCGAACCATTAATCCCTGAAAGCCATGAATGGTCTTTTGGCTTGGTCGCCAGTTGAATATATATCCCGTTCACATTTACTCAAATATCCTTAAAATCGTTCCACTATGATACGTTAACAACCAGGAGCGTACAAAGGATTTTGTTTCAGAGAGTTCCGAGGGAAAATGTACTTTTTACCCTTGTTAGCCAAGGATTTTTCTATAGGTGAGACATAGTTTCATAGTGGGGACCAGGCCGCCTCGGCGTACGTCCCTGATGATAAGTGTAATCCTTTTTGCAGTATCCATTAGATTATTTGGCATTCTTGCCAGAGCCTGTTGATGTATAATTAAAGTTGGCCCATATGCCTCTTGAATTTGGTTTTGTTGTCAGTTCCCGTTTCATTGTTGAAACAGCCCACAGTGGTTGACCACATTCCACATCGAACATCGAATATCAGACGCTATCTTCAATTAAGACAAATGCCTTTAAAATTCGCCATGTCATGGCAAGCAGATGGGGCATAAAGTGCTCCAATGATTTATGTGGTGAAATTAATGAAATCGAATGGCTTGAAGTGATGTCTACAAACTCATAGCATTGAGAATTATGGCCATAATGCAATTAAAGATTTGACCAAGCCAGGAAATGGTCAACAGCTATGCGGAAAAAAGCATTGTTGTGATGCTTGCCAAAATGCAGGCAGTGATAAATAATGAGTATGGTATGAAATAAATCCACATATTCCATTTATGTGAAAATTCTTTTACTTGTTAAGCTTTATATGAATTATTTCCACTCATCTGAGTAAATCCTTAAAATATTTAAATTAATTATGTTTTTTGAAATTGCGGGGAAGCAAAAAAAAAACAGTAAAATATTGCGAATAACCTATACTATCCAATTATCGTGCACTGAAAAAAATATTGACCTAGTATAAAATATTATGCAACCTAAATTTTAGGCCACGGAATATAAGGACAAATTTCTTAAAAAAATGAAATTTTAATAAAAATAACGATTTTTAATATTTTTTCAATTTTTTATTAAATTCAGAACACGAATCTTATAAATTTGTCGTCACTCCGTTAAGGTCGTATGTGTTTTCAATTAAAGAAAATGCTCCCTAAAATAAAGAAAATAATTTTTAATTTAAAGAAATAACCTGTAAATTTTCTAATATATGGAATTTTTTAATTTAAGATAAAAAAGCTTCAAATATATGCTAAGTCTTGTTTTAATGACTTTTCACCTTTGGTTAAACTATCTTTTTGTTAATTAAGAAAAAATTTTCTAATTTGAATACCTGTTACAATTTGAATAAATATCTCGCAAATCCGTATATCTGCGAAAACTTTTTTTTATCAAAGGTCGCAGTTTTAATCCCTAACAAATTTTGTTTTTATATCTTGCTATTCTATGAAGGAGTTTATAAAAATTATTTTTACAAATGCGTAACATATGCTCTATCACTGGAGGGGGAATTGCATTATAAATTTCTCATGAATATCGGTGTAATAATCTCACAGTTGCCATAGTTGCTAGAATTCTAACAAAAATGGTAGATTTGAGGCACTTAATTTTATGTATATAGAAATAAATTGTCGAAATTTTCTATAGAAATAAAATGTTGGCGAAATTTTCTATAGAAATAAAATTTTTACTAAATTTCCTATAGACATAAAATTTTGACAAAATTTTCAATAGAAATAAAATTTTGACAAAATTTTCCATAGGAATAAAATTTTGACAAAAATTTCCATAGGAATAAAATTTTGACAAAATTTTCCATAGGAATAAAATTTTGACTAAATTTTCTATATATAAAAAAATTGAAAAAATGCTATAGAAATGAAATTTTGACAAAATCTGTATAAATAAAATTTTGACAAAATTTTCTATAGAAATAAAAATTTGACTAACTTCAAATTACGTTTGTATTAATTTGGTAGATTGTTAGTAAAATTTTCTTCAAATTTTGGTAGATTATTTGTGGCACGAGTGGCAACCGTGAATCCTTTTCACTCTTATTGAAGTAGTATGCATTCCAGTACTCTCATCCATAGGAAGGAGATAAAAATCACACACACACACACACCTTTTCCATATCACAGAATTATGCATTACAATTTAGATCTGCTAGATAGAGTTGGTTGTTATGCATCCAAAATATGAAATAAATTAAAAGTCATTATCCAGCCACCGAACAAGTGAACCAACGACCTATGGGAACAGAAGCATAGTAACATCATAGTCAGCCGACCGACATAAGCTTAACCTTATATCCGGTACACTGGTAAATGGGAACGATGCTCTCCATCTGGAAATTGTATAGAGGCTTTAATAGGTTTCCATACCTACCATGGGATAAGAGTGTTTACGAAGGAAGTATATTTCTAATTACCGCCAACCACAAGTTCATATTTAGCTGCAAAATGGAATAATTTTGAAATATGTAAGGACTAAAATATGCTATGAAATTGTATATGACGTGGCATAAATTATAACCCAACAAAAACACATATTACCTGGTAAGGCTGCAGGTATAATTGCTAAACTAGAGAAATTGCTCCGTTTACCTTCAGCGATATTCCAAATATGACTTTAACATGCACTTGAGTGCAGATATGTAAACCACCATTTTATTTTTATAAAAAAGTTATCAAAATTAATTTCTATAGAAAATTTTGTCAAAATTTTATTTCTACAGAGAATTTTTGCAAAATTTTATTTCTATATTGTTGTCGGGACTTGATTTCTATAAAAAATTTTGTAAAAATTTTATTTCTATAGAAAATTTTGTCAAAATTTTACTTCTATAGAAAATTTTGTCGAAACTTTATTTCTATATAAAATTTTGTCAAAATTTTATTTCTGTAGAAAATTTTGTCAACAGCTTATTTCTACAAAAAAATTTTTTTTGTCAAAATCTTATTTCTATAGAGAATTTTGTCAAAATTTTATTTCTGTAGAAAATTTTGTCGAAACTTTATTTCTATATAAAATTTTGTCAAAATTTTATTTCTGTAGAAAATTTTGTCACCAGCTTATTTCTATAAAAAAATTTTTGTCAAAATCTTATTTCTATAGAGAATTTTGTCAAAATTTTATTTCTATAGAAAATTTTGTCAAAATTTTATTTCTATAGACAATTTTGTCAAAATTTTATTTCTATAGACAATTTTGTCAAAATTTTATTTCTATAGAAAATTTTGTCAAAATTTTATTTCTATAGAAAATTCTGTCAAAATTTTATTTCTATAGAAAATTTTGTCGAAATTTTATTTCCATAGAAAATTTTGTCAACATTTTATTTTATAGAAAATTTATAGAAAAATGTTTGACAAAATTTTATTTCCATAGAAAAATTTGTCAAAATTTTATTTCTATAGAAATTTTTATTTCTATAGAAAAATTTGTCAAAATTTTATTTCTATAGAAAATTTTGTCAAAATATTTTTTATAGAATATTTGTAAAAATTTTATTCTTATAGAAAAATTTTTGACAACATTTTATTTCTATAAAAAAATCATGTTAAAATTTTATTTCTGTGGAAAACTTTCCCTAAATTTTATTTCTATAGAAAAGTTTCTCTAAATTTTATTTCTATAGAAAATTTTGTCAACATTTTATTTCTATAGAAAATTTTGTCAAAATTTTATTTCTATAGAAAATTTTGTCAAAATTTTATTTCTATAGAAAATTTTGTCACAATTTTATTTCTATAGAAAATTTTCTCAAAATTTTATTTCTATAGAAATTTTTGTAAAAATTTTATTTCTATAGAAAATGTTGTAAACATTTTTTTTCTATTGAAAATTTTGTCAACATTTTATCTCTATAGAAAATTTTGTCGAAATTTTATTTCTATAGAAAATGTTGTCAAAATTTTTTTTTTTCTATAGAAAATTTTGTCAACATTTTATTTTATAGAAAAATTTTCAGAAAATTGTTTGACAAAATTTTATTTCCATAGAAACATTTGTCAAAATTTTATTTCTATAGAAAAGTTTGTCAAAATTTTATTTCTATAGAAAATTTTGTCAAAAAAATTTTTTATAGAATATTTGTAAAAAATTTATTTCTATAGAAAATTTTGTCAACATTTTATTTCTATAAAAAATCATGTTAAAATTTTATTTCTGTGGAAAAATTTCCCTAAATTTTATTTCTATAGAAAATTTTGTTAAAATGTTATTTCTATAGATTTTTTTGGCAAAATTTTATTTCTATAGAAATTTTTATTCCTATAGAAAAATTTTGTCAAAATATTATTTTTATAGAATATTTGTAAAAATTTTATTCCTATAGAAAATTTTGTCAAAATCTTGTAAAAATTTTATTTTTATAGCTAATTTTGTAAGCAATTTATTTCTATAGAAAAATTGTGAAGTACCTTTTATGTGGAGAGGAATGTTTTGCAAAATCTACCAAAACATCAAGAATTCTACCAATCTACCAAATAATAAAAAATCTAAAATTTTTAGTAGAATTATAACAACTGTGGCAACCGCAATTAAAATACGGAGATTTTGATGGCCATTCTGTTATAGAAATGAAGCGAGGATTCTCCTTTTTAAACTATTCTTGATTGACGCGTGCGATAGTGTTGAGTCCTGTAGGAATGACCAGATTTTGCGCCGAAATGTTTGACTGACAAAAAATCTCAAATTTATGAAAATTCCCCAACAAATCACGAACTTAAAAACTCGCCCCCATCCACAAGTAAATATATCCCCATTTGGGGGAAGAAATCTCCAATAGTGGCAACACTGACTAAATGACGTATTCCTATAGTTTCACAAATCGTGATGTCATAGATATATGCTAGTAAAAGGGCTGTGGCAATTTCCAACTCCCCATCCTGCATCAATGGAAGTAGCAATTAAAGGTATGACAACCATAAAAATTTTCTAGTTTCTTGAAAACTTTCCATAAAAATGCCATACAAGAACTGTGGGCCAATTCTGGGGATTATCCTCGGTAACATCTTTCACAAATGGGGGCTTTACCAAAGTAAATTACGAACGAATGCTTAAAAAAAAACCAACAACCCAACAAGCGTAAAACTTGAAACTTTTTTAATAATACATATATTTTCTTAATAAATGAAATGAAATGCCACAAAAAAAAGAAACGTAAAAGAAAACAACCAAAAACGAAATCCACAACAGCAGTGAGTCAACAAACAATGGAAATCTTTCAAGGAATTCCACATGTTCATCGTTTGCGTGGATGGTGAGCCATGCAACTCTTATTAAAATGTTAATAATTCCAATGGGAGGAGCAGGGGACCATCAACTCAGTTAGCCTCAAAAAAACATTTGTAACAAATGTTTGATGGCGGTAGGGGATAAATCTCCCCACTCGCCTGTCGGCTAAAAACTTATACAAGCTCTTATTTTTCAGCAATTTATCCTGGCCACATTGTCTTACGCAAATCTTTTTCTACTTTGTTTTCCCCCTTCGATGGCATTTCATTTTATTCCCTTTAACAATGTTAATGTTATGCCATTAGGGTTTACAATATGCCAACGATTTTATTTCTATTGAAAATTTTTGTCAAAATTTTATTTCTATAGAAAAATTTGCCAAAATTTTATTTCTATACATAACTTTGTCAACATTTTATTTCTATAGAAAATTTTATCAAAATTTTATTTCTATAGAAAATTTTATCAACATTTTATTTCTATAGAAAATTTTGTCAAAATTTTATTTCTATAGAAAATTTTGTCAAAATTTTATTTCTATAGAAAATTTTGTCAAAATATTATTTCTATAGAAAATTTTGTCAAAATTTTTTTTCTATAGAAAATTTTATCAAAATTTTATTTCTATAGAAAATGTTGTCAAAATTTTATTTTTATAGAAAATTTTGTCAAAATATTATTTCTATAGAAAATTTTGTAAAAATTTTATTTCTATAGAAAATTTTGTAAAAATTTTATTTCTATAGAAAATTTTGTCAAAATTTTATTTCTATAGAAATTATTTTTGCAAAATTTTATTTCTATAGAAATTATTTTGGCAAAATTTTATTCCTATAGAAATTATTTTGGCAAAATTTTATTCCTATAGAAAATTTTGTCACAATTTTATTTCTATATAAAATTTTGTCACAATTTTATTTCTATAGGAAATTTTGTCAAAATTTCATTTCTATAGAAAATCTTGTCAAAATTTTATTTCTATATAAAATTTTGTCACAATTTTATTTCTATAGAAAATTTTGTCAAAATATTATTTCTTTTCCAAATTTTGTCAATTTTTTTTTTCTGTAGAAAATTGTATCTCTGTAAAAAAATTTTTTCAAAATTTTATTTCTATACATAATTTTGTAAAAATTTTATTTTTATAGAAAATTTTGTCATAATTTTATTTCTATAGAAAATTTTGTCAAAATTTTATTTCTATAGAAAATTTTATCAAAATTTTATTTCTATAGAAAATTTTGTCAAAATTTTATTTCTATAGAAAATTTCGTCAAAATTTTATTTCTATAGAAAATTTCGTCAAAATTTTATTTCTATACATAATTTTGTAAAAATTTTATTTTTATAGAAAATTTTGTCAAAATTTTATTTCTATAGAAAATTTTGTCAAAATTTTATTTCTATAGAAAATTTTATCAAAATTTTATTTCTATAGAAAATTTTGTCAACATTTTATTTCTATAGAAAATTTTGTCAAAATTTTATTTCTATAGGAAATTTTGTCAAAATTTTATATCTATAGAAAAATTTTGTCAAAATTTTATTTCTATAGAAAATTTTGTCAAAATTTTATTTCTAAAGAAATTTTTTTTCAAAATTTTATTTCTATAGAAAATTTTATTAAAATTTTATTTCTATAGAAAATTTTGTCAAAATTTTATTTCTATAGAAAATTTTGTCAACGTTTTATTTTTATAGAAATTTTTGTCAAAATTTTATTATTATAGAAAATTTTGTTAAATTTTTAGTTTTATAGAAATTTTTGTCAAAATTTTATTTCTATAAAAAATTTTGTCAAACTATATAGAAAATTTTGTTAAAATTTTATTTATGAAAATTTTTAATTTTATCTCTGTCATTTATTGCAACGCATTACTCCCACAATGACACAATCAAAATGGAGAGTATAGTAGTAGTAGTAGTAGTAGTAGTATCTTTTATTTAATTCATTTGTTTTTGCTTATTATTACATGAATTTGCATACAAGTTACTAATTTATGAAAACAAAATTACATTAATTGGTAATGCTCTTATATAAATTCATTAAATTAAAGATTACAGCTATGACATTTTGTCGTCAGCCGGTATTCATTTTATCTAATTAAGTTTAATTTTAGTTAAGGGAAATATAAATCAGATTGAATTAAAAGTTAATTAAGCATACTCGCTTATAATCAGTTTGCGATATCGTAGAGAAATTGTGATATATTTAATCAGATTTCTCCAATCATAGACTTCGGTTCCATTTAGTATTCTTATTAGCTCAATCTCGGTTAAAATTGGTTTAGAAAAGCATTGCTGTCGATAACCTCTTAACACAGGACATACTGCCACAAAATGGTATATTGTTTCTCTTTCGGCTAAGTTACACAACGTACATTGCTCGGTGTTTCCTACGCTGGTACTTCTGCTGTTAGCATTAAGAAATATTAAATCCAAACGAGCTTTAAAAATCCATGTTATCTCCCAGGCATTGTATTCACCATTAAAATAGAGTCTTCCTCGCGACAAGTCCAGATTTTTATAAAACCTGGATCTACTCTGCAGAGCCATTTGGGTTGATTTTTCCCTATTAGCAAGGGTCATTTTATTAATTAGTATCTGGGCATTGCGGCTCCATTCTCTAGCTGTCATATTGTCTACAAATTGTTGAGCTCCGAACTTGCTTGTTAAATCTAAGAGATTCTTCATCCAAAATATTTTCTTTGCAACGATTATTTTACTCAGTTTATGCGGCAATCGCTCTGAGTGGTATTGAAATAACGTTCTGTAGATATATTTCGTGTGCAGCTGTAAAGAATACAGATGACCCTCTTCCAATTCGGTTTCAATATAAAGCGCATAATTTGGAGTAGATTCCGGGAGCCTTAACACCAATTTCAAAAAGAATCGCTGCAATTGGTCGACATCCTCAAAGTTACCATATCCCCAAACTTGAGCAGCGTATGTTTGTACTGATCTGCATACCGCCATGTAAAGGCTCCATTTTTGTTGCAATGATATATCATCTTTTTTCAAAAAATTCTTCCAAGTGCTATTGATAGCGCTTTTTGCTTGCGAATTTCGGTTCTGAATATGTTTTTTATACTTCATTTGCGGGGTTAGTATGACTCCCAAGTATTTGTATTCTGATACAACTTCTAGATCCTCGCCCTGAAATTTCCATTTTTCCTGTAAAGATAGTCTGCCGCCATTTCGGAATACCATAACTTTGGACTTTGAGGTGTTGACTACCAAGCTCCATTTTTTGCAATATTCTTCCAAGTTATTTATCATGAATAGGAACGTCGCTGGGTCTTCAGCCAAAACGACGATGTCATCAGCATATAGCAATATTCTTATATTGAGCTCCTCTATATTTATCCCCCCTTCCAATGATTCATTCAGATCGTTTATATATAACGCGAATAATAAAGGTGATAGTAGACAACCCTGTTTTAGGCCTGATTCCGTCTCAAAGAACTCTGACAACTCTTCTCCATTCCAAACTGCCGATTGTGTACTCCTGTATAATGTTTCAATCATGCTAACAAATTTGTATGAGATTCCGAGATGGTGCAGTTTGTAAATCAATAGGTTTCGTGATATTTTATCGAACGCTGCTTTGAAATCCACAAAGAATGCGTATACCTTCCTTTTTTCGGCCAGTTTTGCAGATATAATGGCTGATAAATTGTAAATATTGTCCACCGTCGAGTAATTTTTTCGAAAACCGGCTTGATGTTCCACTAATATGCTATGCTCGTCAACCCACTTTACAAGTCTTTGATTAAGCACTCCCATAAATATTTTTGCCACCGTGTTCATGAAAGATATTCCTCTGTAGTTTTCCGGATTTTCTAAACTTCCTTTTTTATGAATTGGAAATATTACAGACCTCTGGAATTCGGAATCTATTCTATTCTCCTTATATATTTTCGAATAAATCTTGGCAAGCTGAGTGAGAAATTCGTCCGTAGCATTTGCGAAGTATTCATACGTGATCCGATCCTCACCAGGGGCTTTGTTTGGTTTTGTCTTCATCAGCATGTCCTTTATTTCTGTTATTGTTATGTCCTGGTCAAGGCTATTGTTTGTTACTAATGCTGGGGCATAGTGAATATTAATTAATTCCAGATCTGGCTTGAGAAGTTCCCTGAAATGTTCTTTTAGAGTATTCGCTGAGAGACAGTTGCTTATATGAAACTCTTGATCATTTATTTCTCGGACAAGTTTCCACCATTCTTTCCCATTGGATGTTTCGTTTAGTTTCTGGGTGAGCCTAGCATAGTACATTTGCTTACTCGTCTCGCAGACCTCCTTATACTTCCTTTTGGCATTTAGATAATTCTGTTTATCTCTATCAAGTGATGATTTACGAAATTTGGCCAGTAAATTAAAAGATTTTTTCCTTGCCCAATAGCAACGGTTATTAAACCACTTCTTATTAGGTTTGAAGATCAGGTCGCCGTTCCGTGTAGGTGCTGCTGTAATAACGATATCCGTTAATTCCTTTATACATGTAATGTCGTGAGTATATAGCAATTTGTTGTTAAGGTTACTTTGGTATTCTGCTTTGTACGAGTCTTTCCATATTAGCTTAGGCAATAATTTAAGTTTGTCTTCCGAAGCATCCCGCGTTTTTACATTTATATTAAGGGTTATGGGCATATGATCTGACCAAATTTTATCAATGACTCTGAAACTATCTAAATATTGGAGCAGGTTTACGGACAGGGCACAAATGTCATTAACTGATGTCCCACTGTTACTCACATATGTAAAATTCCCTTCCTCATCCCCGTGCGTTTGGCCATTTACAACAATCAGATTTTGGTCATTGCAATAGTCAATGTACCTTTTCCCATTCGTGTTAGTTACTTTGTCTAATGATTTTCTTATGTCTGTCCCAGCATGAAAAACATCTCTGTATAAATCGCAGATATCTTGCTGTATTTCACCAATACGAATATTTATGTCGATGGAGAGTATATTGGTTCTGTCATTGTGTGAGTTGGATATACAAATTTTCTCTCGGCATGTTAACCCTATTGACAATTCAAGAATAAAGCTGTCCAAAAAAATCTTTTTTTACGCTGTGAATTTGTGTCCTTTCTTGCCATGGCATAATTCCTTCGTTATTTTTTTCTTTGCTCCTTCCGGCAGCCGAAGCATTGAACGACAACAGTTGTCATTGTTACTCCCAACAGGATGAAGAAATAACTTTACCAAGAGGTACCAAAGCGTTAAATGTTGCTTTTTTTGTACCACCATTGCACCCCCTAACCATGAATGGTGGGGATTCTTTATAATTTCACTCTGCCATAAGATGAGATGAGTTGGCCGGAAAGTTCTGCCTCAAATAAAGTTACTCTAGAAGGAATGTGCGCCTTGACGAGGCGGGAGGAATTGTGAGGATTCCATGGATTTCGGTTGGGGAAGAAAGTGTATAACAACATCATCACCAACACAAATTATATGGTTTAACTTAAATTAACATAGAAATTGAAAAAACATAAATAATTGGACATTTATCAAGGCGGCGTTGGGAGGGATTTGCACAATGTTGGCTTTGGGACCACAAAAGCAAAGTCTCACAAATGGTCAAGCAGCGGATGTGCAAATTTGTGACTTTTGTCAATGTAAAGTTATTCAAAAAAAAAAAAAGAAGCCAAAAAGAATGAAGCGTTTAAAATTTATTCAAAAGTTGATGATGCATAGAAAGCCATTTCTAAAGGGGATTAGCAGTAAATATTCCAAATGATGGCATTGAGTTGATGAGAAAAACAATGAAATTTGCCATGGCAATGATTGTGCTCTCTAGTGGTATTAAGGCTACTCTAACCAGCATATGGAATAACATTAAATAATGTAATGGACATGCTATTAGTCAATACGGTTGAAAGTTCAAACGTATCCTAAAACAAACCTCGATTTCGATTTGCATTAGGAGAAAAATGTACAAATTTAAAAAATTAGTATGAGAGTTACATTTAAATTTCTATCAATGCAACACAAAGAAAAATACTTTCCACCGGAAGGAAATTTTATAAAATACTTGTCTCGAATATAGAAAATTTTATTTCTATAGATTTTTTTTTGTGCAAAATTTTATTTCTTTCGAGAATTTTTCCAAAATTTTATTACTATAGAAAATTTATGTACAATTTTATTTATAGAGAATTTTCGCGAAATGTTATTACTATAGAATAGTTTTGCAAAATTTTATATCCATAGGGAATATTTTATTTCTATAGAAAATTTTTGCAAAATTTTATTTGTATAGAAAATTTTTGCAAAATTTTATTTCTGTAGAAAATTTTTGGAATCGAACCAAAACACCAAAAAGTTTTTCAGCGGTGGATTATCCCCTCTAAGTAAGGCTGGTATTATTTTTGAGTGTTTCAAAGCTTTTTAAAGATTTCAAAGCTTATTAAAAATGTTATTTCTATAAAGAATTTTTGCAAATTTTATTTCTTTAGAAAATGCTTGCTAAATTTTATTTCTGTATAAATTTTTTGCAAAATTTTATTTCTATAGAAAATGTTTGCAAAATTTTATTTCTTTACAATATTTTTGCACACTTCAATTTCTATAGGAAATTTTTGCATAATTTTATTTTATATATTAAGGAGAATTTTTGAAAAATTTTATTACCATAGAAAATTAATTTTTTTTTGTAGAGAATTTTTGATTTTTTTTCTATAAAGAATTTTATGCATAATTTTATTTCTATAGAGAATTTTTGCAAAATTTTATTACTTTCGAAAATTCTTCTAAAATTTTATTAGCAAATTTTTGCTATATTTTTTTTCTGTAGAAATTTTGTGCAAAGTTTTATTTCCATATTCCAAAATTTTATTTCTATAGAGAATTTTTGAAATTTTTTTCTGTAGAAAATTTTTGCAAAATTTTATTTCTATAGAGATTTTTTGCGATTTTTTTTCTGTAGAAAATTTTTGCAGCCAAAAATTTTTGCAAATTTTATTTCTTTAGAAAATGCTTGCTAAATTTTATTTCTGTATAAATTTTTTGCAATATTTTAATTCTATAGAAAATGTTTGCAAAATTTTATTTCTTTAGAACATTTTTGCACAATTCTATTTCTATAGGAAATTTTTGCACAATTTTATTTCATATATTAAGGAGAATTTTTGAAAAATTTTATTATTTTTTTAATTTTTTTTTCTATAGAGAATTTTTGCAAAATTTTATTACTTTCGAAAATTCTTCTAAAATTTTATTAGCAAATTTTTGCTATATTTTATTTCTGTAGAAATTTTGTGCAAAGTTTTTTTTTCATATTCCAAAATTTTATTTCTATAGAGAATTTTTGCAATTTTTTTCTGTAGTAAATTTTTACAAAATTTTATTTCTATAGAGATTTTCTGCGATTTTTTTCTGTAGAATTTTTTTGCAGTTTCGACCACAACACCAAAAATTTATGCAAATTTTTATTTCTTTAGAAAATGCTTGCCAAATTTTATTTCTGTAGAAATTTTTTGCAAAATTTTATTTCTATAGAAAATGTTTGCAAAATTTTATTTCTATAGAACATTTTTGCACAATTCTATTTCTATAGGAAATTTTTGCACAATTTTATTTTATATATTAAGTAGAATTTTTGAAAAATTTTATTACCATAGAAAATTCAAATTTTTTTGTAGGGAATTTTTGATTTTTTTCTATAGAGAATTTTTTGCATAATTTTATTTCTATAGAGAATTTTTGCAAAATTTTATTTTTTCATATTCCAAAATTTTATTTCTATAGAGAATTTTTGCAATTTTTTTCTGTAGAAAATTTTTGCAAAATTTTATTTCTATAGAGATTTTTTTGCGATTTTTTTTCTGTAGAAATTTTTTGCAGTTTCGACCACAACACCAAAAATTTTTGCAAATTTTATTTATTTAGAAAATGCTTGCTAAATTTTATTTCTGTAGAAATTTTTTGCAAAATTTTATTTCTATAGAAAATGTTTGCAAAATTTTATATCTTTAGAACATTTTTGCACAATTCTATTTCTATAGGAAATTTTTGCACAATTTTATTTTATTTTATATATTAAGGTGAATTTTTGAAAAATTTTATTACCATAGAAAATTAAAATTTTTTTGTAGGGAATTTTTGAATTTTTTTTCTATAGAGAATTTTTGCAAAATTTTATTACTTTCGAAAATTCTTCTAAAATTTTATTAGAAAATTTTTGCTATATTTTTTTTTTCTGTAGAAATTTTGTGCAAAGTTTTATTTCCATATTCCAAAATTTTATTTCTATAGAGAATTTTTGCAATTTTTTTCTGTAGAAAATTTTTGCAAAATTTTATTTCTATAGAGAATTTTTGTGATTTTTTTTCTGTAGAAAATTTTTGCAGTTTCGACCACAACACCAAAAATTCTTGCAAATTTTATTTCTTTAGAAAATGCTTGCTAAATTTTATTTCTGTAGAAATTTTTTGCAAAATTTTATTTCTATTGAAAACGTTTGCAAAATTTTATTTCTATAGAACAATTTTGCACAATTCTATTTCTATAGGAAATTTTTGCACAATTTTATTTTATATATTAAGTAGAATTTTTGAAAAATTTTATTACCATAGAAAATTCAAATTTTTTTTGTAGGGAATTTTTGATTTTTTTTTCTATATAGAATTTTTTGCATAATTTTATTTCTATAGAGAATTTTTGCAAAATTTTATTACTTTCGAAAATTCTTCTAAAATTGTATTACTATAGAAAATTTTTGTAAAATTTTATTTTGCGAAATTTTATTACTATAGAATAGTTTTGCAAAATTTTATTTCTATAGAAAATTTTTGCAAAATTTTATTTCTATAGAAAATTTTTGCAAAATTTTATTTCTATAGAGAATTTTTGCAAAATTTTATTTCTATACAAAATTTACTCTACATTTTATTTGTATGGAAAATTTTTCTCAAAATTTTATTTCTATATAAAATTTTTGCAAAATTTTCTTTCTATAGAAAATTTTCTCTACATTTTATTTCTATAGAAATGTTTGTTAACATTTTATTTTTATACAGAATTTTTGCAAAATATTTTTTTTTTAGAAAATTTTTGCAAAATTGTATTTCTATAGAAAATTTTGTCAACATTTTATTTCTCTAGAAAACTTTCTCTAAATTTTATTTCTATAGAAAATGTTCTCTAAATTTTATTTCTAAAGATATTTTCTCTAAATGTTATTTCTATAGAAATTTTTGTCGACATTTTATTTCTGTTAAAAATTTTGTCAAAATTTTATTACTATAGAAAATTTTGTCAAACCTTTACTTTTATAAAAATTTTTGCAAGATTTTATTTCTATAGAAAATTTTTGCAATATTTTTTTTTTTCTATATTTCTTTAGAGAATTTTTATGATGGATATAAAAAGTTAGAGTTCACAAAAAGCCAAAAACTTACATAGGTGTTTGTCAGCCGACATGATGCAAGGAATCCAGTATCATCTTTCCAACCTTATCGAACCTGCAAAGAGAGTAATAATATTTTAGGATAATATAGCTTTTCTTTAGTAACCTAGATTAGCGAACAGGAGTCTCAATCTACTTAATCAGAATATCCAGTTTACACTTTCCAGTCCATGTGCCTATAATTAAAACCAACCGCCCTATCACCAAAAATAGAATTCGGAATATGGGGGAAAATTACTTTCAATTTTCCTTGGAAATTCCTAGAAATTGTCTATGATTGTTATCACTATTCGTATTGCTAACTGGCCTCCTAATTACACTGATAATGACATTTTTTGTTCTAATAAAATTTTTGTTTTTTTTTTCGAATAGGCACAAACATGGAATGATGATAATGACAATGACCATGCTAGGAAACTTTATGATGACCATCATGTAGCACCGCTCTTAACGATGGACATCGACAGCCGTTGCTTCTGGCCACATTGATACTTAAGGCATCTATGGTAAGTTTTGTCAAATCAGCCACTTTGGCTTCCCCTCCAAAAAAAAAAAACTTCCCCTTCTCCGTTGACAATCGTCTACCCCTGTGAGACTATGGGCACGTGTTCCATGTGAACATAAGCGCTATTGTTTTAGTGTTAAAACATTCTCATCACCACCGCCCCTCTACATGGCCTAGAGAATCCACCCATTATTCTGTAAAATAGGGACATTAACAAATGTATTCGGTTGATTTTGTTTGTTGTTGTTTTTGTGGTTTTTATTATTGTTTTTAATTGTATTTGTAAGTTTAGTAGGCAATCTGTTTTTAATTTTTTTTCGTTTGTGTTTCAACGGCCATCTAAAAAACTTCCACTTATGTTTTTGTGGAAAGAGGAGGGGCGGGTTAGAGTTCCTTAGGCCGATACGCCTTAGTGTAGTTTGACAGCTTCGCTCAATGGTGTGGGAGAATCTTTAATGCTTGTTTGTCGCTAATTGGAAAAGTTTATCATAACTTTTTAGTCTCTATGTCATTCGTGTTTTTTTTTCGAGCCATTGTCAACTTGCCTGCTCATACCAAGTTCGAAGACGGCAAAGAAGTGGTAAATTGAGGAAAGACTTATTTGGGAAAAATGTCCACTAGTCAGGACGGGGACAGAGGGTTCATTGTCCTCGAGGGTTCATTGTCCTACCTTTATTGTTCAACACAAAAGTGGCATGAAATCTATATGCTCCGCAATTGATATAGTGTTGCGGTAGTCACCATAATCTCTTCCTAAAGGCCCCTGATCGCTATCTTTTGCGAGTTCCCAGGGCAGCTCGTGGCCCTCGTCGGATCGAGCAACATTGGTGCAATACACGCTAACCACGTTTTCGTCTGAACGAAAGATTTGCAGCTGTACGGTACGATAGGAGCACTTTCCAAAAACGGTATGCAGATATTTCAAAAATCGTCCTGGCAAAAAATTTGACACTCATTTTTGGCAAATATTTGCCTAGTGTGACCATACACTCAAAAAAAAGTGAACCTTATATGGCACTAAACCCAATTTTATTTTATATTAGTTCATAATATTGACATACTCCTACACAGGAAAAACTATGTACGAGGTATTAAAGATTACGCAACCTAAATTTTAGGATGTGCCAAATTTGCGGAAAAATTTCTTTAAAATAATGAAATTTTTAATTAAATAAAGGTTAAAATCTTTGCTTCTAATTTTTTTAAATAAATTTAGGACACAAATTTTGAAAAATTGCGTCTCTCTGTTAAAGGCCTGTGTCTTTGAATCAAGGCTACTTGTTCTTAAAGTAAAAGAAATCGTCCTTAAATTAACTGAAATATTGAATCTTGCGATTTAAGATAAAAACGCTTCAAATATGGACTAAGACTTATTTTGAGGATTTGGCATCCGTGGTATAGTTTTTTTTTTTGAATTTAAGAAAAAAAATTTACCTTTTGCAAATAAACAATTTGATTATAGTAGAGCATAGAGCATAGAGATATTTTTACGCTATACAATTTTTTACCAACATTCCTTTTATTTCTGGTAAAATTAATTATTTTCCAATTTGTAGGCTTTTGAATTTTCGAACAAAATTTCATTTCATTTGTTTTTTTCAATGTTGGTTTCATTTTACACAGAAGTTCTATAGTTTTTCTGGAAAAACATATTTTTTAAAACTGCGATATAATGTTTCAAATGCAATAAACTTGATTTCGTAGAATTCGGTCAAAATTTTAAGACGTAAGAATTTTTTTGTGATTGTATCTTAAAAGATACAGTGCGCATTTAAGGGTTAACTGATATTTGTTTGTATCCGTGAATAGATTTATTAATATATCGGGAAAAGGGAATGAAAATTCGATATATGAAATCTGTAAATATAATTTTAATTTTATTAATCCTAGATTTAAAGCCACTAAAAATGTCCTAGCCACTAAAAATGTCTTTATTTTAAAGAATCCGTAGTCAATACCAATATCCCTTAAGGGAAGGTCAAAATCTTTGGATCCAAGTATTTTTTTTTTTTTTTTGAAAATCAAATTTCACTGAAAGAGGGAAGTGGAAAGCTCTCCCAATGGTAAAAATGCATTAAAAATTTTAAAGTCGCTGTATCAAATTTTGACAAAAAAAAAATAAAAATCACTCTTCGGAAATTTTGGAAAAAAATTTACGAAAAACTTCGACTCATAACAATCTCATATCAATCCCTAATCTCTTCTCTTGTTGAATTAGTTTTAATTGGAAATTTTTGAAAAAATATATTTTTTTAATCATAGTGATATTTTGTATAATCATATGTATTTTTTTTAAATTAAAATCTCCATCAGAAAACATAATATTAATATTTTTCCTGTGTATATATTTTTTAATTTAATTGAATTTGTAATTGGAAAAATTTTTGTAATATTTTTTTTTAGTCTTTTAGTTTTTGTAATATTTTTTGGTTTTTTTTTTTATTAAATTAAAATTTTATTTAGAAAAATATTGATAATATGTTTTGTTTTTTAAATTTAATTGAATTTCTAATCGGAAATTTTTTGTAATATTTTTTTTGTTTTTTTGTTTATTTTATTAAATTTAAATTTTAATTAAAAAATTGAATTTCTAATTGGAAATTTTTTGTAATATTTTTTTTTGTTTTTTTTTCTTATTTTATTTTATTAAATTTAAATTAAAAAAATATTGCTGATATTTTTTCTGTGTATATAATATGTTTTTTTTTTTTAATTTAATTGAATTTCTAAGTGGAAAAATTTTTGTGATATTTTTTGTGTATGATCAGTTTTTTGCTTTTTTGCGTTTTTAGTTTTTTCCTGCTTTTCCAAAAATTCTCTCTCTCCCGCCTTTTGAGACTAATCCTCGTATAACTACATTATTGTGGACAATTTATATTGTTGAATAATTTGCGTACCATACGTTTCCTATCGTAGTTACTTTGGTGGTTATTTATGTAGATGTTGGTTGGTTTTAATATTTTTTTCAAAACTTTTATGTCTTGTGTCGATGTGTTGACAACCCCGAGGAATAAGAAAAAAAAAAAAACAAAATATTCGCCATTATACTCGTATAACAATTTTGAGGTATAATTTAAGTTTTTTTCTTCTAGTGAATGAGAGTGCCTTGATGACTGCCTGTTTTTATGAGTCTTCAAAATGTTCGCAAATGAGAATTTGATATGCATTAAAACAAAAGGCCTAGGCCTTCCCAAGCTACGCATAAATCTCTCACATAAATGATGATGATGACGATGATAATGGGACTGAAGAACGCCTTGTTTGAGTTATATTTTCATTTTTTGTTTTTCGCTTTTTTTTGTCTATGATTAAATTCATTGGAGAATTCTAATGCACATGGAAACACTTGTGATAATCCATATCTGGGGACACGCCCAACCCTCTCTTATTTTAATTTTTTTTTTATAGCAAATTGGGGTGTTTGCTTTTATTCGTATTGCCTACTTAAGGTTAAAAGTTTAGCAAGTGCACGTTTTTCTTTTTTTTTTTGCGAACGTATCTCACATTGAGTATTTAATGACAGCTGGTCGAAATATTTATGCAAAACGTTTTCCAAATCCTCCAACTAAAATATTTAAAATATTCTTACAAACTAACATTGGCAAAACCTGATTTTGGCCCTGAAAAAAAAGTTTTAATTTTATTGCTTAACTTAGGCCATCAATGTCAGCCATGGTTTTGGTTGCGAGGTATAAGATTTAACCATTATTTGTTATGACAATGTCTTCTAAATACCCAGAAAGCTGATACTTTTGAGGCTTTTCTTAAGAAGTTAGATTTTTTTCATAACCCCAGGCCTACCACATTTTTTTATTTGATTGATGTTAAATCGGCATTATCCTTACATGAAACATCACAAAATGACATTTACTCGGAATTGTATTTTGCTCCATAATCGAAATATGAAGGAAAACGTGTGCCCCATGTTATATTTCTATAGAAAATTTTGTCAAAATTTTATTTCTATAGAAAATTTTGTAAAAATTTTGTTTCTACAGAAATTTGTGTCAAAATTTTATTTCTATTGAAAATTTTGTCAAATTTTTTGTTTCTTAGACAATTTTGTCAAAATTTTTGTTTCTTTAGACAATTTTGTCAAAATTTTATTTCTATTGAAAATTTTTGCAAAATTTTATTTCATTTTGTTAAAATTTTATTTCTATAGAATTTTTTTGCAAAATTTTATTTCTATAGACAATTTGTGCAAAATTTTATTTCTATAGAAAATTTTTGTAAAAATTTTATTTCTGTAGAAAAATTTGTAAAAATGTTGTTTCTATAGAAAATTTTGTCAAAATTTTATTTCTATTGAAAATTTTGTCAACATTTTATTTCTATAGAAAATTTTGTCAAAATTTTATTGGTATAGAAAATTCTGTCAAAATTTCATTAGTATAGAAAATTTTGCCAAAATTTTATTTCTGTAAAAATTTTTTGTAAAAATTTTATATCTATAGAAAATTTTAGCAAAATTTTATTTCTATAGAAAATTTTGTAAAAATTTACTCTATAGAAAATTTTTGCAAAATTTTATTTCTATAGAAAATTTTGTCAAAATGTTATTTCTATAGAAAATTTTGTCGAAATTTTATTTCTATGGAAAATTTTGTTAATACTTTATTTCCATAGAAAATTTTGTCAAAATTTTATTTCTATAGAAAATTTTGTCAACATTTTATTTCTGTAAAAATTTTTTGTAAATAGAAAATTTTAGTAAAATTTTATTTCTATAGAAAATTCTGTAAAAATTTACTCCATAGAAAATTTTTGCAAAATTTTATTTCTATAGAAAATTTTATCAACATTTTATTTCTACAGAAAATTTTGTTAATATTTTATTTCTATAGAAAATTTTGTCAACATTTTTATTTCTATAGAAAATTTTGTCAAAATTTTACTTCTATAGAAAATTTTTACAAAATTTTATTTCTATAGAAAATTTTTGCAAGATTTTATTTCTATAGACAAGTTTTGCGAAATTTTATTTCTATAGAAAATTTTTGTAACATTTTATTTCTGTAGAAAAATTTCTATATAAAATTTATTTCTATAGAAAATTTTGTCAAAATCTTATTTCTATAGCAAATTTTGTCAACATTTTTTTCCATAGAAAATTTTGTCAACATTTGATTTCTATAGAAAATTTTTGCAAAATTTTATTTCTATAGAAAATTTTATCAAAATTTTATTTCTATAGAAAGGTATGTCAAAATTTTATTTCTATAGTAAATTTTATCAAAATTTTATTTCTATAAAAATTTTTGAAAAAAATTTATTTCTATAGAAAAGTATGTCAAAATTTTATTTCTATAGTAAATTTTATCAAAATTTTATTTCTAGCTATAAATACGATTACTCTTGCAACAGACTGTAAGGTTAAGTACTTATTGAGCCACCCACATATACTAATTATAAATACCCACAAAAGGTCTGTGAGCTAACCTACCCTAGAATTAATTTTTCTAGTTAGTACATTTTCATCCATGTCACATCTCTTTTACCCAGGCCACAGTAGTGTTGTAATTGAAATCAAGGACTCCCAAAAAATATCAATAAGTAACTACCACTCACTTAAAAATCTAAGTCTAGTGTCTGTTGCATAGGATTTACTGCTGCATCCTGGCCTTTGGTATATTGTCCCAAAAAAAGGCTCAATTTGTATGTGTGTGTGTGTGGGACACTGTTCTTATTTAGTGCTATGGAAAATAGTAAAGGCCGTAAGGAGCTACAAGGACATATTTTAAAAACAAATTCATATGTAAAAAAGGCCAATACCTACTACAAATTTTTTGTTTGGCTTTAGTGCGGGTTTGTTTCTGTGAACCGCATAGCATTTGTGTGCATTTGTCAAAAGTTTTAAGAGCTTTAGAGATATTTGGTTGTGGACTTGTTTGGTTTTTTTACTCCTCCTATGTCGGAAGAGAACTTTCGATTTGGGTTATCATGTACCACAATAAATTTTACAATTCGTTTATTTTAGTTTTAGTTTATTTTCTTTGTTCTGTGGATGGTTGGCCGTAAAAAAAAACACAAAAAGAATTAAAAAAACATGGAACATGAATGTTAAGTTCAAAATGGAAGGAAACTATTTTGTCGTTTGGTTGCAATGGGAACTATAGGGGGAGGTTGGGTGTGAAACTAAATTATATAAAATAATTAAACTTGACAGTTCATCATGATTTTTGTCTTCATATCTGCAGAGCAACAAAAAAAAGTATGCATGGATGTGAGTGCTTACAAAAAACGACAAGTTCTCATGGCCATGAAAATATTATGGCCATCATGGACAATATTTATATCTTAAGGAAATTTTTTTTCTTTAATTCAATTCAATATCTCAATTGAGATTATATCTTTACATCAAAAATATTTTCTCTACGGAATATTAAATTTTAGAAATTCGTGTCCTAAATATAAAGAAAAATATTTTTAGAGCTAAGATTATGAACATTCTTTTAATTAAAATTTCTTAATTTTTAAGAAATTTGTCTTTAATATGCATAAATTGTGGGTCCAAAAATTTTGATGTTTCATTGCCCTTCATGAGTGAGTGAAAATGTTCATGTTCTCTGAACTCACGTTGTTATTAAAAAATTTACAACATTTCGTCATCGCTTTCACATCTATCTGCAGGATTATTCTGTGGTGGATAAGGACCTCGTTGCGTGGTTCCATTTGGTAAACAAATAACATTAAACAAATGAACTCAGCATTTTTTTCCATCGTCGATCTCTTGGGGTAAAAATTATATGCCACTGGAATCTCTTCAGAGGTCCAGAATATCCAAATGAGGCTTTCTGGTGTAGGGGGCTGAATCCGCAGGTACTTCAAAAATGTACTCTATTATCATGACGGTTTCGTATGAAAGGAGATGGACAGACGAACGGACGGACATCAGAGGCGATTCTCAGTTGACCTATATACTGTGAAACTTCTCAAAAGTGGACAGTTGTCTGAATTTTTGTAGACTAAGAACGGCTCTAGTCTAGTCCTTGGTGTGTTCTGACCGCGCTTGCCAATCCTACCAAAAATATAGATTTTTCACTGTTTGATAGATATTTCGATTGACAAAATTTTCTATAGAAATAAAATTTTGACAAAATTTTCTAAGGGAATAAAATTCTGGACAACATTTTCTATAGAAATAAAATCTTGACAAAATTTTCTATGGAAATAAAGTGTTAACAAAATTATCCATAGAAATAAAATTTCGACAAAATTTTCTATAGAAATAAAATGTTGACAAAATTTTCTATAGAAATACAATTTTGACGAAATTTTCTATAGAAATAAAATTTTGAAAAAAATTTCTATGGAAATAAAATGTTGACAAAATTTTCTACAGAAATAAAATTTTGACAACATTTTCTATATAAATTTGACAAACATTCTTTTCCTCTGTTGGTTAAGCTACACTTGTAGTTTAGTCAATGTATGGTTTTAAGCTGAAATGAAACAAAACAACAGAAATAAAATGTTGACAAAATGTTCTATAGAAATAAAATGTTGACAAAATTTTCTATAGAAATAAAATGTTAACAAAATTTTCCATAGAAATAAAATTTTTACAAAATTTTGTATAGAAATAAAATGTTAACAAAATTTTTCACAGAAATAAAATTTTGATAAAATTTTCTATAGAAATAAAATTTTGATAAAATTTTCTATAGAAATAAAATTTTGAAAAAATTTTCTATAGAAATACAATTTTGACGAAAATTTCTATAGAAATACAATTTTGACAAAATTTTCTATAGAAATAAAATTTTGACAAAATTTTCTATAGAAATAAAATTTTGAAAAAATTTTCTATAGAAATAAAATTTTGACAAAATTTTCTATAGAAATAAAATTTTGACAAAATTTTCTATAGAAATAAAATTTTGACAAAATTTTCTATAGAAATAAAATTTTGAAAAAATTTTCTTTAGAAATAAAATTTTGACAAATTATCTATAGAAATAAAATTTTGACAATATTTTCTATAGAAATAAAATTTTGACAAAATTTTCTATAGAAATAAAATTTTGAGAAAATTTTCCATAGAAATAAAATTTTGACAAAATTTTCTATAGAAATAAAATTTTGACAAATTATTCTATACATTTAAAATTTTGACAGAATTTTCTATAGAAATAAAATTATGACAAAATTTTCTATAGAAATAAAATTTTGACGAAATTTTCTATAGAAATAAAATTTTGACAAAATTTTCTTTAGAAATAAAATTTTGATAAAATTTTCTATAGAAATAAAATTTTGAGAAAATTTTCTATAGAAATAAAACTTTGAGAAAATTTTCTATAGAAATAAAATTTTGACAAAATTTTCTATAGAAATAAAATTTTGAAAAAATTTTCTATAGAAATAAAATTTTGACAAAATTTTCTATAGAAATAAAATTTTGACAAAATTTTCTATAGAAATAAAATTTTGACAAAATTTTCTATAGAAATAAAATTTTGAAAAAATTTTCTTTAGAAATAAAATTTTGACAAATTATCTATAGAAATAAAATTTTGACAATATTTTCTATAGAAATAAAATTTTGACAAAATTTTCTATAGAAATAAAATTTTGACAAAATTTTCCATAGAAATAAAATTTTGACAAAATTTTCTATAGAAATAAAATTTTGACAAAATTTTCCATAGAAATAAAATTTTGACAAAATTTTCTATAGAAATAAAATTTTGACGAAATTTTCTATAGAAATAAAATTTTGACAAAATTTTCTATAGAAATAAAATTTTGACAAAATTTTCTATAGAAATAAAATTTTGAGAAAATTTTCTATAGAAATAAAATTTTGAGAAAATTTTCTATAGAAATAAAATTTTGACAAAATTTTCTATAGAAATAAAATTTTGACAAAATCTATATATAAAGGGTGATTCTTTTGAGGTTAGGATTTTCATGCATTAGTATTTGACAGATCACGTGGGATTTCAGACATGGTGTCAAAGAGAAAGATGCTCAGTATGCTTTGACATTTCATCATGAATAGACTTACTAACGAGCAACGCTTGCAAATCATTGAATTTTATTACCAAAATCAGTGGCAGAAAATCCGCTTTTTTATCGACAAATTTTGTTCAGCGATGAGGCTCATTTCTGGTTGAATGGCTACGTAAATAAGCAAAATTGCCGCATTTGGAGTGAAGAGCAACCAGAAGCCGTTCAAGAACTGCCCATGCATCCCGAAAAATGCACTGTTTGGTGTGGTTTGTACGCTGGTGGAATCATTGGACCGTATTTTTTCAAAGATGCTGTTGGACGCAAAGTTACGGTGAATGGCGATCGCTATCGTTCGATGCTAACAAACTTTTTGTTGCCAAAAATGGAAGAACTGAACTTGGTTGACATGTGGTTTCAACAAGATGGCGCTACATGCCACACAGCTCGCGATTCTATGGCCATTTTGAGGGAAAACTTCGGAGAACAATTCATCTCAAGAAATGGACCGGTAAGTTGGCCACCAAGATCATGCGATTTGACGCCTTTAGACTATTTTTTGTGGGGCTACGTCAAGTCTAAAGTCTACAGAAATAAGCCAGCAACTACTCCAGCTTTGGAAGACAACATTTCCGAAGAAATTCGGGCTATTCCGGCCGAAATGCTCGAAAAAGTTGCCCAAAATTGGACTTTCCGAATGGACCACCTAAGACGCAGCCGCGGTCAACATTTAAATGAAATTATCTTCAAAAAGTAAATGTCATGGACCAATCTAACGTTTCAAATAAAGAACCGATGAGATTTTGCAAATTTTATGCGTTTTTTTTTAAAAAAAAGTTATCAAGCTCTTAACAAATCACCCTTTATAAAATTCAATCTATGTTTGTTTATTTGTTTGTTTGTTTGATTGTTTGTTTGTTTGTATGAACCGAATTGGCTCCGAAACGGCTGAACCGATTTACTTGAAACTTTCAGAGATCATAGGGGACGATCATAATAACATACAAAGAATTACTGTTTCCCATCCAATAAATCGGAAAAGGCAAAAGTAGTAAAAAATTTTACCACATTAACATTTGCTAAAATGTTGGAAAATAATGCACCCTCTACGTTGGCTGCCAATTTCATGTAAATTTAAGTTCTTTACTAAAAAGAAGTCTGGCCGAAGCCTGTGCAAAAATCATAAAATTATGTACCGAGTTCCCATTTACGGACAACCCTCTACTTTCAACTTAAGAAAAAAAAAACGGACAAAAGGGAACCCTCTCTTTACTAATAAGAAGTCTGGAAGAAAGAAGCCTAAGCAAAAATCATAAAATTATATACCGAGTTCCCATTTACGGACAACCCTCCACTTTTAATTTAAGAGAAAAAACCAACAAAAGGGAACTCTCTCCCCACCTTCGCTCCACTCTTACCTGATAGCGGACTATCACGTACCCTATATTAATTTCGCAACTACTCAATGGTCCCTATAAATTCTATCGAAGTAAATCGACAAAGTTTATTTCAATTTTCCCCTTCCCCAACCAGATATCGAAAAATCATATATTAATTTAAAAATCATGTATAAATTTCATCACCTCCTCCCACGTTCCCTTTAAATTTCAAGTAGATCGGAGATGTTTAATTTTTGCTCTATTGTTTTAAAGGGACGTCACTTTCCCCGATACAATATCGACAAACACCGTAGTGAATAGCACCCTAGCCTTCCCTGAAAATTCTTGAAACTTTCCTTCAAGTGTGGGGCAATGAAGGTTGCCTCTTCATTTATAACCTTTTCCACCGCTTCCTTTGTAAATTTCAAGAAAACTTAAATTTTTTTATATTTCATGTTAGCCTGATACCGAAACAGACAATTGACGTCCAAATGCATTATATCTAATTATACAATTATTTTTCGAGCTTTATGGACAGATATAGATTAAGGAACATGGTTAATAGAGCCATTTTTTTTTGCAGGTTTAGAGGAGGACCTCCTCCCCGACCAAATGTCGAAAACGTATCTTTTGTAAACGTCCCAGAAAATGTCAAGCAAATTATAAGCCTAAAGGGGCGGCCTCTCTTCCGTCCAAAAATCACAAAATCAGGTATCAACTATTACGGTTGACAGAGGCTACGATCTCTCCCCAGTCCTCTGTAAATTCCAAGTAACTCGGTAAAGTTTAATTGTTTCTCTGTATGTACTTCAGAGAAGCGGATGTCTCCCTATGCCCTTTTATTTTTATTAAAAAATCAGGAACCTGATATAAATTTCATAACTTCACCCATTTTTCCGTAAAATTTCAGTCGGGGGAGTTTAGTTTTGTTTTCACTGTACTTTAAAAAAAAGTCGAACAAAGGGGAGGTCCCCCTCCGCCACCAAATATCGAAATATAAAGTAGCGGATCTTTGTCTAGTTGCCAACCCCAACCTTCAATGAAAATTTCAAGCAAATCGGTCAACTTTGGTCCAATTTTCAAATAGTCCGAAAAAGGGGAGGTCCCCCTCCGCGACCAGGTTTCAAAAAATGAGGTACCCTATTTTCACCACATGATCGTCCCCTATGATCTCTGAAAGTTTCAAGTAAATCGGTTCAGCCGTTTCGGATCCAACTCGGTTCATACAAACAAACAAACAAACAAATAAACAAACATAGATTGAATTTTATATATATAGAATATAATATTTTTGTGAAATCGGCATGACATCTGCGTTTGTAATGCATTTCAATTCTAAAATTAATCTATTTCTAAAATTTATCTACATTTTCAAAAAAATTCCTTTCTTCTAAGTTCTCTGTTTTTTAGTGTAGCGTCTGTAGAAAAGTAATTATCGTATGAAAAACTAAATTAACTGAATAAATAAAAAAAAGAAAAATTGTCGAATTTATCCTTCAAAACCCACTTGATGAAAAATCAAACATAGATCCAAAAACAAACAGCAAAAAAAACAAGTAAGAAAGTCTAAAGTCGGGCGGTGCCGACTATATTATACCCTGCACCACTTTGTAGATCTAAATTTTCGATACCATATCACATCCGTCAAATGTGTTGGGTGCTATATAAAGGTTCGCCCCAAATACATACATTTAAATATCACTTGATTTGGACAGAATTTGATAGACTTTTACAAAATCTATAGACTCAAAATTTAAGTTGGCTAATGCACTAGGGTGGAAAACAATTTTAGTAAAAAAAATATGGGAAACATTTAAATCTGAAGCAATTTTAAGGAAACTTCGCAAAAGTTTATTTATGATTTATCGCTCGATATATATGTATTACAAGTTTAGGAAAATTAGAGTGAGTTTTACAACTTTTCGACTAAGCAGTGGCGATTTTACAAGGAAAATGTTGGTATTTTGACCATTTTTGTCGAAATCAGAAAAACATATATATGGGAGCTATATCTAAATCTTAACCGATTTCAACCAAATTTGGCACGCAGAGCTAGAATGCTAAATCTACTCCCTGTGCAAAATTTCAACCAAATTGGGCCAAAACTCAGGCTTCTGGGCCATATAAGTCCATATCGGGCGAAAAATATATATGGAAGCTATATCTAAATCTGAACCGATTTCAATCAAATTTGGCACACATGACTATACTACCAATTGTGCTCCTTGTGCAAAATTTCAAGCTAATCGGGATAAAACTATGTCTTCTGGGTCCATATAAGTGCATATCGGGCGAAAGATATATATGGGAGCTATATCTAAATCTGAACCGATTTCAACCAAATTTGGCACACATAGCTACAATGCTAAATCTACTCCTTGTGCAAAATTTCAACTAAATCGGAGCAAAAAATTGGCCTCTGTGGTCATATGAGTGTAAATCGGGCGAAAGCTATATATGGGAGCTATATATAAATCTGAACCGATTTCAATGAAATTTGGCACGCATAGCTAGAATGCTAAATCTACTCCCTGTGCAAAATTTCAACCAAATTGGGTCAAAACTTTAGCTTTTAGGACCATATTAGTCCATATCGGGCGAAAGATATATATGGGAGCTATATCTAAATCTGAACCGATTTCAATAAAATTTGGCACACTTGACTATAGTACTAATTGTTCTTCTTGTGCAAAATTTTAAGCAAATTAGGGTAAAAATCTGGCTTCTGGGGCCATATAAGTCCATATCGGGCGAAATATATATATGGGAGCTATATCTAAATCTGAACCGATTTCTTCCAAAATCAATAGGGATCTATTCTGAGCCAAAACACATCCTTGTGCCAAATTTGAAGTCGATTGGACTAAAACTGCGACCTAGACATTGATTACAAAAATGTGTTCACGGACAGACGGACAGACGGACATCGCTATATCGACTCAGGAACCCACCCTGAGCATTTTTGCCAAAGACACCATGTGTCTATCTCGTCTCCTTCTGGGTGTTGCAAACATATGCACTAACTTATAATACCCTGTTCCACAGTGTGGAGCAGGGTATAAAAACAAGTCAACATACGTAAAATGCGATGTACAATTTTTTTTAGAATACAACGGATATATGAAACGATATGAAGAGCAACAACACAGTAGCCCACACGAATGCTCAATGTTCTTTGGGAAACAACAAAACACACTGCACACTACATTTTTTTTTATCCAGTAAATCCTTGGAAAGTCTACACTAAAATTGGAAGGATTTGAATTCTACACTCTCATCATCGTCATTCAGGAGATAAAATTAAAAATGAAACGCATGCGCTTAAACGAAATACTGGCACACAAAATAGGGGGAGTCCCTTATGGGTAGCATAGCGTGGCCAACCAACCAACCAGCCAACCATCCAACAAAGGGATATGCTAGATGCATAGCTAAAATGAAATCAGTCTATGATAACGAAACGTTAAGAACGGTAGACGGAAGCGCATCAAAAATTTATGAAAATTTATTCACACATACTAATATCAACAAAGCATAACAAAACACAACCAACACACTTTCCCATACTGGTTGGTGCTTAACAGGAGAGTGAGTGTTTGTAAGTGAGCTTGGGTGTGTGTGTATGTGTGTACGGTAGTGCAAGACTTTTGTGAATTTAAGGTGTTATGAAATTAAAGCCTATTTTTAGGTAAAACAAAAAATACAACACATTGCAAATGATTCTCAATGTAAGGCCTGTGAAATAAATTCCCAAAAAAAAAAAAAATAGAAAATCAAACGAAAACAAAAACACAAAAAAATTTAGCACATAAAATTCAAACATTTGATTGATTAACACATAAATGAGGTTACCACAAAAATATCAATGGTGAAAAACGAAAACCGAAAAACAAAACAAAAAAAGCCTTAATGATGGCAATGGCGTTTGTGTCATGTTCGTTCGTTAACGCCTAACGCGGGTGTGCTTTAAATGGCAACTACATACTAAACGATTTCCGTTGCCTTAACCTCACCTGAGATACAACAAAACGGCCATAAAATTCGAAACGCAGGTGTTAAAATCGGTGTACGGTAAACTGTGTGTGTTTGTGTGTGCGCGTGTAGCGTGTCGTCTTTACGATTGTGTGTCGGTTCTGTTTTGTTTTTTTTTTTTCGTGCTGCCTTTGCTTTAACAAAGATAAACGGCATGTTGGCGTGAGTGACTGAGTGAAGCTATGCCGGTGATGTGATGTGACAACATTCTACACAACAAGCTCTCTGTCAATGTAAACCCCTACCCCCTCGCCATCCCCACTAAGCAGCCAACAAGTTTACAAAAGCCTCTACGCTAACAAAGTGAAGTTAAAGCAACAATAACAACAACAACAACACCATCATAGCATTGCTTCTACATTTCCCCCATGTATGTGTAGGCATCTTTGAAAAGTGTAGCCAAGAATTGTGAGAAGACCATTCACCATTTCATTTATATGCAGATACAATGGTGTAATAAATTAATTTACACTTTGTTATTTTTTTTTTTTGGTATTTGCTTTTGCCATTGTAATTGTGTTGACAACCATTGGACATAAAGCTAATCTTGGCCCCCCTCCCTCTATAGCTATCAAGGCCCCTAAAAGTATGCTACATACAAATCAAATATCGTCTAACTTAACTCGAAAGCAAAACAATAACATCAAGAGAAATAAACAAACAATAAAAGTGCAATAAAAAAGTATTTTTTTTTTATTAAAGTTCAAATGAATTTATAGCAAAATAAAAAACACTCACACACACTAGCAGAGGCATTAAAGTTCCCGCTTTATTCTAATACTAAGTTTAAAGAAAATTACGAAAGAATTTCTCAACTAAAACATAAATAGGGTCTCAACGCTGTTTGGCTGTGTGTGTATAACTGTATTTTGCGTAGTCTACTTTTAGGCTCTTGTTACAAAAATATATAAAGAGAATGAAATTAAATACCATTAAATTGTTCTTTAAGATCTTTACACCCGTGAAATGTGATTGAAGGAAATTAGCTTTTGCTTGATATACTTTCGGAAAAACACATCATCATTGTTATTAAGGGAAATGTAAATTTTGTTTTAATTTCTCTCTTGGTATCATTGAACCATCATCACAAGGCTAAGTGCTGTATTCTTGGAAATTTTAAACACATACAAACATAAAGGTAAGTTTTTGAAACAACGATATCCAGATAACAATTGAAATTAAGATTTTATTTTTAATTGTAAAATAAATGTTTGGAAACGCAATTAAGTCATTCAAATTAATTACGAATAAGGTACGAACGTACAGACGGAAAAAAAAATCTGTTAATTTCTCAGAAATGGATGGTAATTTTAGACCATTTATTTGGTTGTTAAAGGTCTTTCTTGAAGGACAACTAAAATAAGTTGGAAATAAATGTACAAATTGGTTAAGAGTTATTTACGCCTATAGTAGGAACTTTAACTACACGTTTTATAGGAAAAATTGGACTGTCTCGTGCGATTTTTTGGATTTTTACTATCATTTTTCGTCTTCAATTCTTCATTTTCACAAAAGCCACAACTAATTAAAAGTAAAGATCATTGGCGCCAAATCATTATTGTGCAGCGTAGTCAATATGGTAGTATTAATTTTTCATTTATCAAAATTTTATACCGAACATTTTATATAGACAATTTTGTCAAAATTTTATTTTTAAAGAAACTTTTTATCAAAATTTTATTTCTATAGAATTTTTTTTTTTCAAAATTTTATTTCTATAGAAAATTTTTTCAAAATTTTATTTCTATAGAAAATTTTGTCAAAATTTTATTTCTATAGAATTTTTTTGTCAAAATTTAATTTCTATAGAAAATTTTGTCAAAATTGTATTTCTATAGAAAATTTTGTCAAAATTTTATTTCTATAGATTTTTTTTTGTCAAAATTTTATTTCTATAGAAAATTTTGTCAAAATTTTATTTCTGTAGAAAATTTTGTCAAATTTTTTTACGGATTGTACGGAAAATGTCTTCTTCTGCTTTGTTGAACATTCAATTTATGGGTATTTTGAGACATATCTGGAATAAAGAAAGAATAAATCGGGGCTGGAGAAAATTTTGACAAAAAAATTAATAAACCAACACAAAATATTTGCAAAAAATGTAAGCTAACTTTGATATACGTTAAATAATGAACTCGTTTTCTATTTTTTGTTTCTCGCAAAGAAATAAAACGTTTGGAAAACATGTACCGAAAACGTTTTTCTTTTGTTAGAGCTTTTTGGATTTCTTCCAAAATTTTAAACTTTTATCACCAAAAAAATTCGTTTGTTACAAAATTTTTATTTTTTCAATAAAATATTTTTGAACCAACAACACAGTCCATTTTCATAGTAAAAATTTAATACAGTAATATGTAATGTTGATCATCTTTTCGGAATCTTACCAACATATCTGTAATACCAATAAATCATAATAAAATAAAATTACAATAATTTCCTAAATAGTTTATGTTTTATTCAAAATCAACATGGGCCCTTGAAATTTAACCGCCCTTTATATGTAAAAAAAACAAAAAAAAAATATTCAACTGTGATCTAGATAATAGGAAAGCTCTGTGATATTTAGTTTTAAATCTGATTATTTTCAGCAATTATATAAAGTTTTGTGTTTGTCTCATATCATATGTTAGCGAATAAGAAAACTTTATAAGTGCAATAGAAAATAACCTGACGAAAGATTAAATGTAAGTGTATTTCCTTTTACTAACCAGTTGATATAATAATGTAAAATTAAAAATAATAATTGTTATATTATAAAATTGCCAGATTCAATAAAAATACCATCCCTGAAGAAGCTGGAATCGCCCAGCGAAACGTTGGATGACAAAAATGGAATAAATTAATCTTTTATTCGCATTAAAATACCTGACCTTAAAAGCCCAAAAATAATAATAGATGTTTGAAAATAATTAAAAAGGTCGAATCGAAAAAAAACCTTTTGGTGTTCGGTCGAAGCAGGAATCGAACCCACGACCCTTGGTATGCATGGCGGACGTACTAACCATTGATCCACGGTGCCCAACTAAATTTATGTTGCCGTTAAATAAAATTTGTTTAATCGGCTCGTAGGCGCCGAAAACTCTGCTATATAAATATAACTTATAACGATATTTGTCTATTGCTGACAATAACAGCTACGTAGCCCAGTTGATAGTGTGTTGGCTTAGAAATTGCATGCTCCGCGGTTCGATTCTCCGTCCAGGCGAAATGTCAAATTAAAAAAAAAGAATTATAAAATCGAATAATTCCTTCTACCTTGTTTGCATTACAGAAAAAGGTGCTAAGAACTAAAAAACCTCGTGAATGTGAGAAAGATGTGAGAGAAAATGCAATTAGCCAGAAAAGAATGTTTTTTTTTTTTGGATTAGTCTTTATGAAATTGTTTTGACATCCTGGAAAAGAATAAACGTTTATCACAAACATTTTATACTTTTCTTCTTCCTTACAGCGAAAAGCAATTGAGAAACAATCTTTGTTTGTCTAAAATTTCGTTTGGGAGGAATGAATTATTATTTTTTTTGCGTGTAAAAGAAAGCATAGTGGGTAGAAAATTTCATTTTGGAGCGAGGTGTTACCTTTTTTAAATTCTTGGACTCAAAATGTACCAAAAATCTATCAAATTAAAAAAATCTTATTTGTCTAAAATTTCGTTTGGGATGAAAGAATTATTTTTTTGCGTGTAAAAGAAAGCATCTTGGGTAGAAAATTTCATTTTGGAGCGAGGTGTTACCTTTTTTTAAATTCTTGGACTCAAAGCACGGTTGCCACTCGTACCAAAAATACTCTCCCAAATTTTAAAGAAAAATGTACCAAAAATCTATCAAATTAAAAAAAATCTTATTTTGAAGTTGCCGATGAAATTTGTTGTTTAGTATAAAAAACATGTTTTTTTATTCGAAAAAAAAAATGTTTTGAATTGATTATAAAGAAAATTTTGTTAAAACTATATTTCTATATAAAATTTTATTTCTATAGAAAATTTTGTCAAAATTTTATTTTTATGGAAACTTTTTATCAAAATGTTATTTCTATAGAAAATTTTATCAAAATTCTATTTCTACAGGAAATTTTGTTGAAATTGTATTTCTATAGAATATTTTGTCAAGTTTTTTTTATAGAAACTTTTTATCAAAATTTTATTTCTATAGAAAATTTAGTCAAAATTTTATTTTTATAGAAAATTTAGTCAAAATTTTATTTTTATAGAAACTCTTTATCAAAATTTTATTTCTATAGATTTTTTTTTCAAAATTTTATTTCCGTTGTTGTTTTTTTGATTTCAGCTTAAAACCATGCATTGACTAAACTACTACAACTACAATCATCTTGCAGTCTATAGCGCTTTGCCCAAATAAATTTGACAAACATTATTTTCCTCTGTTGGTTAAGCTACATTTGTAGTTTAGTCAATGCATGGTTTTAAGCTGAAATCAAAAAAACAACAACAATGAACAAAACCAACAATAACAAAACAAAACAAAATTTTATTTCTATAGAAAATTTTGTCAAAATTTCTGTAGATTTTTTTTCAAAATTTTGTCAAAATGTTATTTCTATAGAAAATTTTGTCAATATTTTATATTTATATAGCAAATTGAAGTGCCTCTTAATTGCAGGGGAATATTTTGGAAAATCTAGTAAAACACCAAGAACTCTACTAATCTACCATACAGTAAACACTCTAAAATTTTTGGTAGAACCCTACCAACAGTGGTAGCCGTGATTCAAAGTCCATTTTTATTCTCCTTAGATTGAAAAAAGCGACGGCACAAAATAAGGCGTCTAACACTAAAAAATAGCAAAATTTCTATGATTTGATATAATTAAGAAGTTGACGTTTATACAGGGTGGCTGATGCAATATATTAAAACGCTATTTTTAATTTTTATTTTTTAAACTTTATTGTCCAAAAGAAATAAATATGTTAGAGATAACATAAAATTTTAGAATCAAGTTTGATTTCTTGGGATTAATTACGGTTGACATGCATTATAGCCTTCGAGCGGCGGAAAAAGCCATCAAGTGCTTCTTGTAAGTGGTCCTGTAGTCTTTTTTATCCATTCGCAGCGAAACGCCGTCTAGAGATGGTATTTTATAGTGCCACCCTTACGCCTCAAAATGCCCCAAGGCGGACATGGATATATCGACTCAGAATAGATAATTTTTGGAGGTCCGAGACAAATATTTCGAAATTTTAACAGGTTGGTTGATAAGTCCCCGGTCTGACACATAGATTTAAATGCATATTATTTTTATATAGTACCAACCTTCAAATGATTCGTGTCAAAATTTGACGTCTGTAAGTCAATTAGTTTGTGAGATAGAGATTCCGGACTCTGTCCCAGGGAAATCAACAATAATTGATTGGTATGCAAAATTCAAGCGTGGTGAAATGAGCACGGAGGACGGTGAACGCAGTGGACGCCCGAAAGAGGTGGTTACCGACGAAAACATCAAAAAATCCACAAAATGATTTTGAATGACCGTAAAATGAAGTTGATCGAGATAGCAGAGGCCTTAAAGATATCAAAGGAACGTGTTGGTCATATCATTCATCAATATTTGGATATGCGGAAGCTCTTTGCAAAATGGGTGCCGCGCGAGCTCACATTTGATCAAAAACAACAACGTGTTGATGATTCTGAGCGGTGTTTGCAGCTGTTAACTCGTAATACACCCGAGTTTTTCCGTCGATATGTGACAATGGATGAAACATGGCTCCATCACTACACTCCTGAGTCCAATCGACAGTCGGCTGAGCGGACAGCGACCGGTGAACCGTCTCCGAAGCGTGGAAAGACTCAAAAGTCCGCTGGCAAAGTAATGGCCTCTGTTTTTTGGGATGTGCATAATTTTTATCGATTATCTTGAGAAGGGAAAACCCTCAACAGTGACTATTATATGGCGTTATTGGAGCGTTTAAAGGTCGAAATCGCGGCAAAACGTCCCATATGAAGAAGAAAAAAGTGTTGTTTCACCAAGACAACGCACCGTGCCACAAGTCATTGCGAACGATGGCAAAAATTCATGAATTGGGCTTCGAATTGCTTCCCCACCCACCGTATTCTTCAGATCTGGCCCCAGCGACTTTTCTTGTTCTCAGACCTCAAAAGGATGCTCGCAGGGAAAAAATTTGGCTGCAATGATATGACCGCAAAAGCAAACGGCCCTGTATTATTTTGACCCATTTCCAGCGAAACGCCATCTTGGGATGTTCTAGTTCCAATCTTACTCCCAAAAATGCCCCAGGCGCAAAAGTCCAACGGATTGAGATACGGAGATTTATATCATTAATGTATATCATCAATTAATTTTCACATCACAAGAAGTTCTTTTAATCCATACCAATCTATTGTTTTACTCAGTTTTCACAATAAATTTAAATCTACCAAAAATGGTAGATTTTTTAAAGTTTGGTAGATTGGTAGAATTCTTGATGTTTTGGTAGATCTTGAGAAATATTCCTCTCCTACTAAAAGGTACTTTTGTTAAAATTTTCTACAGAAGTACAATTTTTACAAGATATTCGACAGAAATAAAATTTTAACAAAATTTTCTATAGAAGTAAAATTTTGAAAAAAATTTTCTATAGAACTAAAATTTTAACAACATTTTCTATAGAAATAAAATTTTGACAAGATTTGTGACAAAAATAAATTTTTGACAAAATTTTCAATAGAAATAACATTTTGACAAAATTTTCTATACAAATAAAATTTTGACAACATTTTCTATACAAATAAAATTTTGACAAAATTTTCTATAGAAATAAAATATTGACAAAGTTTTCAATAGAAATAAAATTTTGACAAAATTTTCTATAGAAATAAAATTTTGACCAAATATTCTATAGAAATAAAATTTTGACAAAATTTTCAATAGAAATCAAACTTTTGAAAAAAAAAATTTTTATAGAAATAAAGTTTTAACAAAATTTTCTATAGATATAAAATTTTGAAAAATTTTCTATAGAAATAAAATGTTGACCAAATTTTCTATAGAAATAAAGTTTTAACAAAATTTTCTATAGGTATTAAATTTTGACAAAATTTTCTATAGAAATACAATGTTGGCCAAATTTTCTATAGAAATAAAATTTTGACAACATTCTCTATAGAAATAAAATGTTGACAAAATTTTCTATAGAAATAAAATTTTGACAAAATTTTCTATAGAAATAAAATTTTGACACAATTTTCTATAGAAATAAAATTTTGAAAAAATTTTCTATAGAAATAACATTTTGACAAAATTTTCTATAGAAAGAAAATTTTGACAAAATTTTCAATAGAAATAAAATTTTGACAAAATTTTCTATAGAAATAAATTTTTGACAAAATTTTCTATAGAAATAAAATTGTAACAAAATTTTGTATAGAAATAAAGTTATAACAAAATTTTCTATAGAAATAAAATTTTGATAAAATTTTCTATAGCAATAAAATTTTGACAATATTTTCTATAGAAATAAAATTTTGACAAAATTTTTTATAGAAATAAATTTTTGACAAAATTTTCTATAGAAATAAAATTGTAACAAAATTTTCTATAGATATTAAATTTTGACAAAATTTTCTATAGAAATAAAATGTTGACAAAATTTTCTATAGAAATAAAATTTTGACAAAATTTGCTATAGAAATAAAATTTTGACACAATTTTCTATAGAAATAAAATTTTTAAAAAATTTTCTATAGAAATAACATTTTGACAAAATTTTCTATCGAAAGAAAATTTTGACAAAATTTTCAATAGAAATAAAATTTTAACAAAATTTTCTATAGAAATAAAATTTTGACAAATTTTTCTATAGAAATAAAATTTTGACAAAATTTTCTATAGAAATAAAATTTTGACAAAATTTTCTATAGAAATAAAATTTTGACAAGATTTTTGACAAAAATAAATTTTGACAAAATTGTCTATAGAAATAAAATTTTGACAAAATTTTCTATAGAAATAACATTTTGACAAAATTTTTTATACAAATAAAATTTTGTTGTTTTTTATTGCAGCTTAAAACCATACATTGACTAAACTACAAGTGTAGCTTAACCAACAGAGGAAAAGAATGTTTGTCAAATTTATTTGGGCAAAGCCCTATAGACTGCAAGATGGTTGGATGGACGCACGTTTCGGAATTACCACATTCCTCATCAGCATCCTCTACTTGCAGCAACTATCAACCAATTATCAGAATAAATTCAGGCAGTTTATTAAACCCAACAAAAACCACACTTGAACCCTCCGAAAAAAGGGTTTACATTGATAGCCGGCTTATGCCGAAATAAATTCGAAACAAACATATCTCTTTTCCTATGCCACTGTCAAATCATCGATTTGAATTCACATGGCTGGGTTTATTTTGAGCGTGCCTCCTCTTCTTTTTCCATTTGTTTTGTTTTGTTATTGTTGGTTTTGTTCTTTAAGCATTGTTGTTGCTTTTTATTGCAGCTTAAAACCATACATTGACTAAACTACAAGTGTAGCTTAACCAACAGAGGACAATATTTTCTATAGAAATAAAATATTGACAAAATTTTCTATAGCAATAAAATTTTGACAAAATTTTCTATCGAAATAACATTTTGACAAAATTTTTTATACAAATAAAATTTTGACAAAATTTTCTATAGAAATAAAATATTGACAAAATTTTCTATAGAAATAAAATTTTGACAAAATTTTCTATAGAAATAACATTTTGACAAAATTTTTTATACAAATAAAATGTTGACAAAATTTTCTATAGAAATAAATTTTTGACAAAATTTTCTATAGAAATAAAATTGTAACAAAATTTTCTATAGAAATAAAGTTATAACAAAATTTTCTATAGATATTAAATTTTGACAAAATTTTCTATAGAAATAAAATGTTGACCAAATTTTCTATAGAAATAAAATGTTGACCAAATTTTCTATAGAAATAAAATTTTGACCAAATTTTCTACAGAAATACAATTTTGACAAGATTTTTGACAAAAAAAAATTTAGACAAAATTTTCGATAGAAATAAAATTTTGACAAAATTTTCTTAGAAATAAAATTTTGACAAAATTTTCTATAGAAACAAAAGTTTTTGGTAAAATTTGCTCCAATTTTTGGTAGAATTTCTATGGATCTAGTGGCAAACGTGGTACCAATCCATACAGGGAATTTACGATCAAATATTTGCTAGTACTATGCGATAAAGTTAGGAAAAATGTTATTTTTGTCGTTATGTATTAAAATGGAATCCTTATTTTTGAAATATCACTACCCTTGAAGAACTAATGAGAAATCAATGCTGCTGATGTTTAAAAAGAGAACTTCCCCCCTATGACAAGTCCATGTAAAATTCAAATTGAGCTTTGCATTACTTCCGGATCCAAAAAGAATATATTTTTTTGTTTTTGCTAAGCTTTTTTGCTGAGATTTAAGAAGAAATCTTCTTTAAATATTCCCCATTTTTTGTATATTCATAATATCTACTGATAGTACCCAGTAATACCAGTAATTCATTTAAGAGTCTATCAAGGCTATCATATAGTCATCAGTCCTCAAGACTTTAGATGGTTCTTGCAGTTTTTTTCTAGAAAATTTCTTTGATACAAAATTCAAATGAGAATCGTTTTTCATTTTTTCCCATTATATGTTTGACATCAATTCTTTTCTCATTTATATACTCTTCAAATTAATCAACGTAGTATACATTTCACCATAGACCATTTTCGGCTAAAACTTATTAGAAATTCAGATTTTCGTTCATGAATTCAAGGGAAATCTCTCAAAAACTTCCCCACTACTTAAGTTAGCTTTACACAAAGAATCTTAATAAATATTTCTCAAGTCTCTTAAAAGCTACTACAATGATAGCATCGTTGTTTCCATCATCATCATCGTCATCAGCTCCATCATAGATTAGATGTTTACCTATTAGACATGGAATAAGTATATTCAAATATTCGTTTTTGGCCAGGAGGCTTGGGGTGTTAAGTTCATGTTTCACATGGCAACCGTTCACAGTTGAGTACCAGTGAAGAAGTTCACACAAAGGTCTTGTGGCCTTGTGACGACCTAATTTTTAGTAGGACCCCTTCAACCTTCAACTTCAACTCAGGTAGCATACCGTCCGAGTGGTATGAACACAATGCAAAATGCCGTGAAATTGCCATCTTTTCATCTGTAGGGAGTAGCTTAAAATTGCCCATACCAATTGGGTCTCATTGCCGTGCCGGAGTGAAGTGAACAATACTTAAGCTAAAAGGTAATTTATTGTCACTCAGGCTAAAATTTTCTTTGTAAGGATCTTTCAACATTTACACTAACACACATACCCATACAGCTATACACAAATGTATATATGGACCGAAAAGAGGCTTTAATGTATTCACATTTACGTAAGAATTTACAAGTGTTTAGAAGCTTTGAACCCTCTGTCACCGTAGTGGAGATCCCTAACCCTCTCACTCTCTCTCTCTCGCCAAGAAAATCCTACTCCTGTTGGATGTCCTTTTATTGTCTACTCTATAGTCTCCTACACAGATATGACATTGATAAATACGCAACCTTTGTTGTTGTTCCTCGTTTTTATTCCCTTATATGCCGCCCCATCCCCCCCAAACGCCGTCACCATCATCATCATCACCATACAATTCCATCACCATCCTCGCTTTAACTGGATGACGGTGATGAAGTATCTTCTTGTCTTTTGGGATGAATCCATTTTTTTCCTCTTCATTTTTAATGGCCAAAAAATGTATCTTTTGGGCTACAGATGCCTTTCAACTCTTTTTGTTGGTTGTAAGATGAAATGAAGTGAAATGCCCGAGTACAAAAAAAACTATGACAAAATATCCTGGATCACAGGAAGCTGCAGACAAAAAGGCATAGGTGATAATGAAGTACTTGTGCCAGGACATCCCTTTTTTTCACCCTCCGAGTAAAAGCCAAAACGTGTTGGTCCTTAAGAAAATAAAAAAAAAACTTGGTAGTGTTGCTCCAAGGGAGCTTTTAATCAATTTGAAGCGTACGCTGGCAATTTCATATAAAGTACCTGAATCGGAAACGGATCTAATGGGGAAGGATGTGATACAAGGAGTCAATATTGATTACAATGACCAACAAAATTAATGACTTTAGATGGCAAAGGCCGAATGGAATGAGAGAAAAAAAAACAAAACTCCAAAACGAAATCAGGAAAATGAATGACGAATGTAAGGTTATCCAGTTTAAGAGGAAAATACGGTGAACAGTTTAAGAGAGTCAATTTTGGCAACTACCAAGAACTGGATAAAATGTCAGTTTTTTCATACAAATGGTCATGGCTGTAGAAAAAAATATTTTCAAAGGTTTTATCTTCTGTCAATACTTCGGATGATATTTCTCAGCTCTGCCGTCACTAGAAGAAATCTGTCATTTATTCCTATGATAGTTAGTTTTATTGTTTACAAGCTTACAAAAGCATGTTGATATATGTGTCGTAGACACGGTTGCCACAGTTGGTAGAATTCTATCAAAAATTCTAGGTTTTTTACTGTTTGGTAGAATTCTGGATATTTTAATAGATTTTGCACAATATTCCTCTCCAAATAAGATATACTTCAATTTTTATAGAAATACGATTTTGACAAAATTTTCTATAGAAAAAATTTTGAGCAAAATATTATGTATTATATATGAATAAAAAAATGAATTATTATATGAATACAAACATTTTGTTTTTTTTTTTTTTTAAAGAAGAAAATTTTGACAAAATTTTCGATAGAAATAAAATTTTGACAAACGTTTTTAAAGAAATAAAATTTTAACAAAATTTTCTATAAACGTAAATTTTGAGCAACATTTCGAGAAAATTTTCTATAGGAAAACATTTTGAAAAAAATTGTTTTCTATACAAGAAAATTTTGACAAAGTTCTCTATAGAAATAGAATTTTAAGACTTTCTAGAGAAATAAAATTTTGACAATATTTTTTAGGGGAAAAAAAATGGCAAGATTTTGATAAAAAAAAACTTCAAAATAAAATTTTTTAAATTTGGTAAAATTTTTGGTAAAATTTTTTTAAAATTTTCGTAGATTTTTTTTTGGGCGAGTAGCAACCGTGGTCCTAGATCCTCAAAAATTCAATGAAAATCCATAAAAAAAACAAATTTTTATGTGAAAAACTTGTTATGACCATATCTCCTTAAAAGGATGTTAATTCAAAACCACCCTCGAAATATCATAATTGCGATGCAAATTCTCAAAAAAATAAAATTTTTTATATGAAAAACTTATTTTTGTCATATATCCATAAATAAATTTAAGTCCTAAAGACTACCACACAAAAATCAAAATTTCAATGGACATCCTCAAAAAATCCATGATATTCGTGATGGAATTCAAGCGTAATAGCTTTATATTTGTTTGGAAAACTTCAAATGGCTATTGTTAAAGCCCTCAAGTATTTCAAAGTGAATAAATCTTCTGTTTCTCGTACCATTGCTTGTTACTAAATATTGTCGGAAATAATATCAAATTTTAGAATCAGTTTAGATTTGTTTTAATTGACTACATTTGTCACAAGTTTATGGGTTTGACAAAATTTTCTATAGAAATAAAACTTTGACAAAATTGTCTATAGAAATGGAATTTTGCTAAAATTTTCTTAAGAAATAAAATTTTGCCAAAATTTTCTATAGAAATAAAATTTTGACAAAATTTTCTATAGAAATGGAATTTTGCTAAAATTTTCTATAGAAATAAAATTTTGACGAACTGTTCTATAGAAATAAACTTTTGACAAAACTTTCTATAGAAATAAAATTTTGACAAAATTTTCTATAGAAATAAAATTTTGACAAAATTTTCTATAGAAATAAAATTTTGACAAAATTTTCTATAGAAATAAAATTTTGACAAAATTTTCTATAGAAATAAAATTTTGACAAAATTTTCTATAAAAATAAAATTTTGACAAAATTTTCTATAAAAATAATATTTTGACAAAATGTTCTATAGAAATGGAATTTTGACAAAAATTTCTATAGAAATTTAATTTTGACAAAATATTCTATAAAAATAAAATTTTGACAAAATGTTCTATAGAAATGGAATTTTGCTAAAATTTTCTATAGAAATTAAATTTTGACAAAAATTTCTATAGAAATGGAATTTTGCTAAAATTTTCTATTGAAATGGAATTTTGACAAAATTTTCTATAAAAATGGAATTTTGCTAAAATTTTCTATAGAAATGGAGTTATAGTAAAATTTTCTATAGAAATACAATTTTGACAAAATTTTCTATAAAAATAAAATTTTGACAAAATGTTCTATAGAAATATAATTTTGACAAAATTTTCTATAGAAAATAAAATTTTGACAAAATTTTCTATAAAAACTAAAATTTTGACAAAATTTTCTATAGAAATGGAATTTTGCTAAAATTTTCTATAAAAATGGAATTTTGCTAAAATTTTCTATAGAAATGGAATGTTGGTAAAATTTTCTATAGAAATAAAATTTTGACCAAATTTTCTATAGAAATAAAATTTTGACAAAATTTTCTATAGAAATAAGATTTTGACAAACTTTTCTATAAAAATAAAATTTTGACAAATTTTTCTATAGAAATAAAATTTTGACAAAATTTTTATAAAAATAAAATTTTGACAAAATGTTCTATAGAAATGGAATTTTGCTAAAATTTTCTATAGAAATTAAATTTTGACAAAATTTTCTATAGACATAAAATTTTGACAAAATTTTCTATAGAAATGGAATTTTGCTAAAATTTTCTGAGAAATGGAATTTTGCTAAAATTTTCTATAGAAATGGAGTTTTGCTAAAATTTTCTATAGAAATACAATTTTGACAAAATTTTCTATAGAAAATAAAATTTTGACAAAATTTTCTATAGAAATAACATTTTGACAAAATTTTCTATAAAAACTAAAATTGTGACAAAATTTTCTATAAAAACTAAAATTTTGACAAAATTTTCTATAGGAGTAAAAGTTTGATAAACATTTCTATAGCGATAAAATTGTGACAAAATTTTCTATAAAAATAAAATTTTGACAAAATTTTCTATAGAAATACAATTTTGACAAAATTTTCTATAGCGATAAAATTGACAAAATTTTATGTAGCGATAAAATTTTTACAAAATTTTATGAAGCGATGAAATTTTGACAAAATTTTCTTATATTAATTAAAGAATTGGTATTGGAATCAATTGAACTCAATACTAAAATCCTTAAGGGGAGGTGTACTCCTAATTCTGCTACTGTGTCTCGATTGTTTTGAAACAATAATTAAATATAGAATCGATTCAACTGGCAATGTTGTTGGTACTTAAATGTTACATGACAACCAAAATTATCCTATTCTGTCCAAAAGTATATAAATGTAGGATATAAAACTTGTATACCATGTCACATTCTCACACATACACACAAATCTCTGTACATAGGGATACACAGTGTGAGCATTGGAAAAGGATTTTTAAATTGAGTTAAATATAGCAGTTTGCAGCAATCAATGAATGTGAAGTCATGTGCATTTCAATGTCAATAATTTAATTTTCAGTAAATTGTTAGAATAGGTTTCCTATCACCAACAACAAAATGAAATAGTAGTAATAATAAAATAAATTCCGCGTAATTCTATTAAATTATCTGATGGGAAAAATGCATGCGAGTAATTGTCAATTTGGAATTTTTAATTGATTGTGAGAAAGAAAAGCAAATATGCATGTTAACGAGGTTATATTTAAGCTTTGCAAAATGCTTTTATTTAATAGGAAAATATTATTGCAGTTATAATGAAGGACATACCATTATCATTGTGCATTTTCATATAAATTAGATTGCTATAAAAATAATTTTGATTATAATTAAAGTCATAGATTTTAATTAAACTAATCAACTGTGTGTTAGTTTTTTTTTTTTTAATTTTGAAAATTCTTCCCAAATCTTAAATTTCAATGGTTATTCTAAAATAAATATAAACGGCATTAAGGGCATTTGTATTGAACTTTGTCATTTGTATAAATTTCCAATATTTTGATTTTTGTTGTTTTTTTCGAATAAAACAAAACAAAACTTCCATCCTTCTGTTACAAAATATATATGTTGCTTAATTCAGATTTGGCAAGCATTCATGGGCCAAAAACGTTTGTACTTGAACACGAAAAACTAGAACAACTGGCCAAATGGAATAGCTGTTTGAAATCCTCTAAAAAATAACAAATTCTGCATAGAGAGTATACAAACAAACCTTCTATGACCTAATGGCAATGCAGACAGACATATCAAGCATTTTATCCTTAGAGGGATAAGCAATAAGGGAATGTAATACAAGGCCAAAAAAGTTAAAGTTCATCTCTAGGGATTGTAAACAGAATCAAAAAGTCGACTTTTCGACTAAACAAATTTAACATAAATTTGAAAATTTTAGCTTTTTTAATTTTCGATTTTTTTTTAATCTACAAAATTTGGCATTTTCAATTTTACCTTACGTTTTTTCGTAAATTTTCAAGAGGGAGCTTTTTGAGTTTTCGATTTTTTAATTTAAAAAATATGACTTTTCGTAATTTTCAAAATTGAAAAAACAAAATGTTCGACCTATTTTTAAAAATTTTAATTTGATTTAATTTCGACCTATTTTTCATAAATTTAACAATGTTAAATTTTCGAGCTTTGGTTTTTTTTAAATTCTTGAAAAGTAGTTTAGTCGATTTTGAAGATTACAAAAAGTGGACTTTGAGTTTGTCTTAACAAAAAAATTGATTAGCCAAAATTTTGCTTTGATTTCCTAATTTTGTATCCCTATTCTCTTCGATTTGGTGAATTCCCACTCTTCATTTTGTCAGTCATTGTACAATGCCAATGCATTGGATATCCATTCATGGTTGGCCAAATGGTATGGTATGCAGGATATTGACTAACACTTGTCTCTCTTGGGTAAACCCAAGTTTTTGGATGTTCACATATCCTAGTCGCTTAGTAGATTTACAAATGGTTCAATGGCTATGAATATACACAATAAAGAAGTTGGTCATCCAACAGAGTTTTTTGCATTTATATTTCAATATGGAAAATACAATTTCTTTTAGTTTTTGTGTCATAGTTTTTTGAAAAAGTGGCATTACGAGCTAACAAAATAAATGGATCTTTAATTTTTATATCGGGTGGGATTGTTGTGTAAAGCTTTTAAATTTGTATACCCTGCGCTTTTTTTATGCATTTTTTTGTATAAGCAATACTTTTAAGAGCTCTTTTATATGTGATTTCAATGGCATCGGAATTGACCATGGATGGGTCGAGAGAGCCACCGTGGTGCAATGGTAAATGACCCAGAGATACCAACGACGAAAATCCCCTTCCAGACCAAACGATTTTTATAGATTTTTTTTTTTTAATTTGACAAAATTTTCGATAGAAATAAAATTTTGACAAAATTTTTTATAGAAATAAAATTTTAAAAAATTTTCCATAGAAATAAAATTTTGACAAAATTTTCTATAGAAATAAAATTTTGAGAAAATGTTCTATAGAAATAAAATTTTGACAAAATTTTCTATAGAAATAAAATTTTGACAAAATTTTCTATAGAAATAAAATTTTGAAAAAATTTTCTATAGAAATAAAATGTTGATAACATTTTCTATAGAAATAAAATCTTGACAAAATTTTCCATAGAATTAAACTTTTGACAACATTTTCCATAGAATTAAAATTTTGACAAAATTTTCAATAGAAATAAAATTTTGACAAAATTTTTTATAGAAATAAAATTTTGAAAATTTTTCCATAGAATTAAAATTTTGATAACATTTTCTATAGAAATAAAATCTTGACAGAATTTTCCATAGAATTAAAATTTTGATAACATTTTCTATAGAAATAAAATTTTGACAAAATTTTTTATAGAAATAAAATTTTGATAACTTTTTCTATAGAAATAAAATTTTGATAACATTTTCTATAGAAATAAAATTTAGACAAAATTTTTTATAGAAATAAAATTTTAAAAAATTTTCCATAGAAATAAAATTTTGACAAAATTTTCTATAGAATTAAAATTTTGACAACATTTTCCATAGAAATAACATTTTGAAATAAAATTTTGACAAAATTTTCTATAGAAATAAAATTTTGACAAAATTTTCTATAGAATTAGAATTTTGACAAAATTTTCTATAAAAATAAAATGTTGACAAAATTTTCTATAGAAATAAAATTTTGATAACATTTTCTATAGAAATAAAATTTTGAACAAATGTTCCATGCAAATAAAATTTTGAGAAAATGTTGTTAAAATTTTATTTCTATTGAAAATTTTGTCAAAATTTTATTTCTATAGAAAATTATGTCCAAAATTTTATTTCTATAGAAAATTTTGTCAACATTTTGTATCTATAGAACATATTGTTAAAATTTTATTTCTATAGAAATTTTTTTCTATTTTATACATCGTTCCTTTTTTGAAATTTACTTCATTATCCACCACTGTTCGTTAATACACATGTAAAAAAATACCATGAAAACATTTTAACATCATTTAAACTTTGTAAAGACAAGAGTACTACAAAAAGGAATTAACAAAAAGGGAATGAAATCAAATTATAAGTGAATGCCACACCTGCATTAAAATATCAATTCGTCCAGCATCAGCAACAACATCAGCACTTTTGTTCAATTCAAAAAAGGAAAAAATCACACAAATCGCCATCTCGAATTTCCAGGATAGTAAAGCAACAGACCACAGCATTGACATTACAAAAATCCTATTTGACCATATAACCCATCCCAACCCAACCCAACCCAAGCCAAGCCATATGCATACCAGCATTGTCAGCATTGTTAGGTTAAAGGTTAGGTTAAAGTGGCAGCCCGATTAAGATTCAGGCTCACTTAGACTATTCAGTCCATTGTGATACAAAAATCCTATTTGACCATATAACCCATCCCAACCCAACCCAACCCAAGCCAAGCCATATGCATACCAGCATTGTCAGCATTGTTATCCTTATGCTCAATGCAGGATAAAAAGAAGAAAAAATTGCGACTGTATAGCGACTACAATGAAATTTAACACTTTAATTACATTCGCTTGGCTTGCTGTTTCATTTGCCCTAAGCTTTGGTCTTGGCTCAGTCGGGACGGGAAACTGGTAGGTGCCCACAGCATGAAAGATATGAAGGCAGATAACACCACCATGGCTGCTGCTGCTCAATATTCTTTAGCGATAAATTGCAATGAGGTGTAATTGAGGTGTTATCATGAAGCAGACATATCCCGATGACCTCTATTACATTGCTCAAATCGAAATATAGTTGTGTTCGTTTTTGTTTTTAACCGAACACCTTATAATGAAGAGTATCAAAAGTATTGGATTTCTATCAGAAAACTTATAAACGTTTGCCATGAGGAGGAAATTTTAAGACACATTGACCTCGCATATGTCTATCTATCGGTAATGAAATAGCCATAACATTTGAAGCCAAAATTGAAATTTGAAGCTTAGGCTATGTTACGTTAGGTGGCAGCCCATTATTTTTGGGCTCAATTTGGGTTCAATCCATTGTGCTACCACAAGTGGTGAACTTCTGCGAGAGCTGCACTATTCTAAAAATCTACCGAATTTAAAAAATGTTATTTTATTTTGAGGTTTTAATCAAAATTTTGCCAAAATTTTATTTCAACATTTTATGTCCATAGAAATAAAATTTTGAGAAAATTTTGTTAAAATTTTATTTCTATAGAAAAATTTGTAAAAATTTTATTTCTATAGAAAATCTTGTCAAAATTTTATTTCTATAGAAAATTTTGTAAAAATTTTATTTCTATAGAAAATTTTCTCAAAATCTTATTTCTATAGAAAATTTTGTAAAAATCTTATTTCTATAGAAAATTTTGTCAAAATTTTATTTCTATAGAAAATTTTGTCAAAATTTTATTTCTATAGGAAATTTTGTCATAATTTTATTTCTATAGAAAATTTTGTCATAATTTTATTTCTATAGAACATTTTGTCAAAAGTTTATTTCTATAAAAAATCTTGTCAAAATTTTAATTCTATAGAAAATTTTGTCAAAATTTTATTTCTATGGAAAATCTTGTCAAAATTTTATTTCTATAGCAAACTTTGTAAAAATTGTATTTCTATATAAAATTTTATTTCTATACAAAATTTTGTCAACATTTTATTTCTATAGAAAATTTTTTCAAAATTGTATTTCTATAGAAAATTTTGTCAAAATGTTATTTCTATAGAAAATTTTGTCAAAATTTTATTTCTATAAAAAATTTCGTTAAAATTTTATTTCTATAGAAAATTTTGTGAAAACTTTTATTTCTATAGAAAATTTTGTCAAAATTTTATTTCTATATAAAATTTTCTCAAAATTTTATTTCTATAGAAAATTTTGTCAAAATTTTATTTCTATAGGAAATTTTGTCATAATTTTATTTCTATAGGAAATTTTGTCATAATTTTATTTCTATAGGAAATTTTGTCATAATTTTATTTCTATAGGAAATTTTGTCATAATTTTATTTCTATAGAAAATTTTGTCATTATTTTATTTCTATAGAACATTTTGTCAAAAGTTTATTTCTATAGAAAATCTTGTCAAAATTTTATTTCTATAGAAAATTTTGTAAAAATGTTATTTCTATAGAAAATCTTGTCAACATTTTATTTCTATATAAAATTTTATAAAAATTTTATTTCTATATAAAATTTTGTAAAAATTTTATTTCTATACAAAATTTTGTCAAAATTTTATTTTTATAGGTAATTTTGTCAGAATTTTAATTCTATAGAAAATTTTCTCAAAATCTTATTTCTATAGAAAATTTTCTCAAAATTTTATTTCTATAAAAAATTTGGTCAAAATTTTATTTCTATAGAAAATTTGAGCAAAATTTCATTTTGCTCAAATATATTTTTCTGATTCAATCACGAAATTAATTGATTCAATTAATTTTTTAATGTCTTCAATCACAGAAATGTTAGTATCAATTAAAATATTAATTGACAGTCAATTAAAAAATTAATTGATCCAATTAAAAAATTAATTTATACTATTAATTTGTGTGGTTGATTTTTATTTCAATTAAAAAATTTGTTGATTCAATTAAATTTTTAATTGAATATTTTTTAAAACTCAATTAAGGTTTCAATTGGAAAAAATTTCGTGAAAATTTTTTCTGTGTATAGAAAATTGTGTCAAAATTTTATTTCTGTAGAAATTTTTGTCGAAATTTACTCCTATTGCAAATTTTGTCAAAATTTAACTGTATGGAAAATTTTGTCAAAATTTTATTTCTCTTGAAAATTTTGATAAATTTTTATTTCTTTACAAAATTTTGACAAAATTTTATTTCAATAGAAAATTTTGTCAATATTTTACTTCAACAGAAAATTTTGTACACATTTTTTTCACAATTTTCACTGATACATTTTTTAAATGCAAAAATAATTTCGTTTTATTTTTCCCAAAATTTTTCATATATACATGTGTGTGTGTGTTGAACTTCCCAAAAGGTTTGCCATTTTCCTGTGAGTCCTCTTAATGTCAACTGGTAAACTTCATTTAATCTTACGCTAAGGGGATACGGATATGTTGTTGT
>NC_134400.1:7558955-7561455 GCF_050003625.1 Haematobia irritans
TAGTTGGACAATATTTAAGTTCCACCTCCTTATTTCGAACCACTTCCCTCACATGGTGAAATTTTATGTCTATATGTTTCGTTCGATTGTGGAATACGGGATTTTGAGCTAACTTGTAAGCTCCTTGATTATCTACGTTTAATAAAACTGGATCATCACTAATATATTCCATTTCTCTCAACAACCGCCTCAAGTATATTGCCTCCTTTGCTGCATTTGACATTGCCATATATTCGGCTTCTGTGCTACTGAGTGCCACTGTTTTTTGCTTTTTGCTTTCCCAGGATATAGCACATCCATTCATAAAGAATATATATCCAGTATAAGATTTCCGATCAGTATTGCAACTTGCCCAATCTGCATCTGCAAAACCATACAAACATTTTTGTCCACTTTTGAATAACAAACCGTAATTTACTGTTCCTGCTAGATACCGCAGAATATTTTTCGCTGCTACTACGTGTTCAACACGAGGATCTGCATTTCTCTCAGCAAGTTTATTTACCGAATGCAAAATATCGGGGCGCGTCGTTATTGCAAGATACGTCAATGCTCCAATTATTGATTGATATTCAAGTTGATTTGCTTTCTTGCTATTTTCGTCACATTTAACTTGATATCCTGGCACTAACGGCAATGATGACGATTTGCAATCCTTCATTCCGTATTGTTCTAGCATGTCTTTGACATATTGAATCTGGCTTAATTTTATGTCACCCGTAATATTTTTCCGTTCAAGCTCCATGCCTAGAAAATGTTGTAGTCTTCCTTTGTCACTGATATCAAATTCTGCAGCAATTTTTGATTTCAAATTCAGAATTTCTTGTTCGTCCTTGCATGCTATGATAATATCATCAACATATACTGCAACTAAGATGACCTCATTTTTCTTTTTCATTTTGTATAAACATGGCTCATTTTCGAATGGTTGAAATCCGAAACTCTTCAAAACACCATCCAATTTTTCATTCCAAACTCGCCCTGACTGTTTTAACCCATAAATGGCTTTTCGTAATTTTAAAACTTTTCCTTCTTCAATATTGCATTTTTCTGGTGGCATCATATATACGTCTTCATTTAATTCGCTGTTCAAATAAGCTGTACTTACGTCTATTTGGAGTAAGTGCATCCTCTCCTGAACAGCAATAGCCAGAAGTAATCTAATTGTAGCATATCTTACCACTGGGGAGAATGTCTCTTTGTAGTCGATCCCATATCGCTGACTACATCCTTTGGCTACCAAACGTGCTTTATATCTTTCAACTTCCCCATGCTTATTTCTCTTCAGGGCAAACACCCATTTACATCCAATTGCTTTAGACTTCGGAGGCAGTACCACTTCATCCCATGTACCATTTTTCTGCAATGCACTGAATTCGGCTTTCATAGCTTCTTGCCACTTATTTGAATTTTCGCTTTCCATAGCTTCTGCAACCGTCTGAGGTATATTTTCAGTTCTCATACCATTTAAAACGTTATATATCTTTTTAGGTCTTCCGGGTTTTCCTGTTCGTTGAATCTTCGGTCTTCCAGGACCAACTCTTGGTGTCTCCTCCTGGCCATCAGAACTCGAAATTTCATCGGCTGTTCCAAAATTTTCATCGTCGTTGTTATCATTTTCTAAATTTTCGGATAGCTCCTCTTCAGTTTCAAGCTGATTATCTATGCCTTTATTTTCTACTTGTTCTGCTTGATATTTTTGCAAATAAAATGTAAAACAATCTTCTTTGGGCATTTCTCCAACATTTTCTTGAAATTTATCCTCATCGAATACAACGTCTCTTCTCTCTATCACCATTTTCTGTTTCTTATCGTATAGTCGGTATGCTTTTGAGACTAATGAGTAACCCACTATTATGTACTCTTGTCCCCTTTTTTCGAACTTGCGCTTATAATGTTTATTTAAAGCTACACAATAAGATCCAAATGTCCGTAAATGACTTACATTTGGTTTCTTACCATGCCATGCCTCATATGGTGTCATGTCCTTTATACGCTTCGTGGGACATCGGTTTCTCAAATAAGCTGCTGTCATTATAGCTTCTGCCCATAGTTCATCTTCCACTCCAGCATGTAACATCATTGTTCTTGCCATCTCGACAAGCGTTCTATTGGCGCGTTCTGCTACTCCGTTTTGCTGAGGACTATAAGGAATAGTAAGCTGCCTGATTATCCCACAACTCTTTAGATAATTGTCAAATTCATTGTTGATATACTCCCCACCGTTGTCGCTTCGAAGAATTTTTATTTTCTTGCCAGTTTGTCTTTCTACCATTAATTGAAATTCTTTGAATTTTCCAAATACTTCGGTCTTCGATTTCAAAAAATACACAAAAATTCTCCGGGACTTGTCATCTATGAATGTCAAGAAATATTTAGAACCTCCAACGGATGGAACTGAAATTGGCCCGCAAACGTCACTATGAATAACTTCTAGGATTTCTTTTGCAGAACTTTCAGACTCTTTTGGGAATGGTAATGTGTGTAATTTTCCCATCAT